>NW_027286843.1:0-268085 GCF_022747635.1 Hetaerina americana | reverse complement strand
TAAACAAAAAAAACCCCAGAATAAATCCTGAAAGACAAGAAATGAGCATAAAAGATGCATCAGCGGGGTTGTTAATGTTACTAAAAGAGCCCAAATTTCTAAAAATATTGCGAAAAACCACAATCTCCTGTTCAAGAGTGAATGTTTGAGGTGTATAGAAAGCATTTATTTAAATTGTAGAAAATTTAATATTTCTCATTTTTCCATGAAAAGTGTAATTCCCCCCCCCTTTGGGTTCTTGGTGAAAATCTCACTCGACACAATTCAAACAAAAATGTTTCCATGGTGTGTATTGTTGTTCATTTTCATCAAGTAAACAAAATAAAACCCAGAATAATTCCTGAAAGACAAGAAATGAGCATAAAAGATGCTTCAGCGAAAGTGTTAATGTTACTAAAAGAGCCAAAATTTCTAAAAATATTGCGAAAAACAACAATTTTCAGTTTAAGAGTGAATGTTTGAGGTGTATAGATGGCATTTATTTCATTTTTAGAAAATTTAATTTTTCACATTTTTCCATGAAAAGTGCCAATACCCCCCCCCTTTGGGTTATAGGTGAAAATCTCACTCAACACAAATCAAACAAAAATGTTTTGATGGTGTGTATTCTTGTTCATTTTCATCAAGTAAACAAAATAAAACCCAGAATAAATAGTGAAAGACAAGAAATGAGCATAAAAGATGCTTCAGCGCAAGTGTTAATGTTAGTAAAAGAGCCCAAATTTCTAAAAATATATCGAAAAACAACAATTTTCAGTTCAAGAGTGAATGTTTGAGGTGCATAGAAGCCATTTATTTCATTTTTAGTAAATGTTATTTTTCACATTTTTCCTTGAAAAGTGCCAATACCCCCCCCTTTGGGTTCTAGGTGAAAATCTCACTCGACACAAATCAAACAAAAATGTTTCCATGGTGTGTATTGTTGTTCATTTTCATCAAATAAACAAAATAAAACCCAGAATAAATCCTGAAAATCAAGAAATGAGCATAAAAGATGCTTCAGCGGAAGTGTTAATGTTAGTTACTAAAAGAGCCAAAATTTCTAAAAATATTTGAAAAACCACAATCTTCTGTTCAAGAGTGAATGTTTGAGGTGTATAGAAGGCATTTTATTCAATTGTAGAAAATTTAATTTTTCACATTTTTCCATGAAAAGTGCCAATACCCCCCCCTTTGGGTTCTAGGTGAAAATCTCACTCAACACAATTCAAACAAAAATGTTTCCATGGTGTGTATTGTTGTTCATTTTCATCAAGTAAATCAAATAAAACCCAGAATAAATCCTGAAACACAGGAAATGAGCATAAAAGATGCTTCAGCGGGGTTGTTTATGTTACTAAAAGATTCAATATTTCTAAAAATATTGCGAAAAACAACAATTTTCAGTTTTAGGGTGAATGTTTGAGGTGTATAGAAGCATTTATTTCATTTTAAAAAATTTAATTTTTCCAATTTTTCCATGAAAAGTGCCAATACCCCCCCCTTTGGGTACTAGGTGAAAATCTCCCTCGACACAAATCAAACAAAAATGTTTCCATGGTGTGTATTGTTGTTCATTTTCATCAAATAAACAAAAAAAACCCCAGAATAAATCCTGAAAGACAAGAAATGAGCATAAAAGATGCATCAGCGGGGTTGTTAATGTTACTAAAAGAGCCCAAATTTCTAAAAATATTGCGAAAAACCACAATCTTCTGTTCAAGAGTGAATGTTTGAGGTGTATAGAAGGCATTTATTTCAATTGTAGAAAATTTAATATTTCACATTTTTCCATGAAAAGTGTAATTCCCCCCCCCTTTGAGTTCTAGGTGAAAATCTCACTCGACACAATTCAAAACAAAAATGTTTCCATGGTGTGTATTGTTGTTCATTTTCATCAAGTAAACAAAATAAAACCCCAGAATAAATCCTGAAAGTCAAGAAATGAGCATAAAAGATGCTTCAGCGGAAGTGTTAATGTTAGTTACTAAAAGAGCCAAAATTTCTAAAAATATTTTGAAAAACCACAATCTTCTGTTCAAGAGTGAATGTTTGAGGTGTATAGAAGGCATTTATTTCAATTGTAGAAAATTTAATTTTTCACATTTTTCCATGAAAAGTGCCAATACCCCCCCCCTATGTGTTCTAGGTGAAAATCTCACTCGATACAAATCAAACAAAAATGTTTCCATGGAGTGTATTGTTGCTCATTTTCATCAAATAAACAAGGAAAAACCCAGAATAAATCCTGAAAGATAAGAAATGAGCATAAAAGATGCTTCAGCGGGGTTGTTAATGTTACTAAAAGATTCAATATTTCTAAAAATATTGCGAAAAACAACAATTTTCAGTTTAAGAGTGAATGTTTGAGGTGTCTAGAAGGCATTTATTTCATTTTTAAAAATTTAATTTTTCCAATTTTTCCATGAAAAGTGCCAATACCCCCCCCTTTGGGTACTAGGTGAAAAAACTCCCTCGACACAAATCAAACAAAAATGTTTCCATGGTGTGTATTGTTGTTCATTTTCATCAAATAAACAAAAAAAACCCCAGAATAAATCCTGAAAGACAAGAAATGAGCATAAAAGATGCATCAGCGGGGTTGTTAATGTTACTAAAAGAGCCCAAATTTCTAAAAATATTGCAAAAAACCACAATCTTCTGTTCAAGAGTGAATGTTTGAGGTGTATAGAAGGCATTTATTTCAATTGTAGAAAATTTAATTTTTCACATTTTTCCATGAAAAGTGCCAATACCCCCCCCTTTTGGGTTCTAGGTGAAAATCTCACTCGACACAAATCAAACAAAAATGTTTCCACGTTGTGTATTGGTTTTCATTTTCATCAAATAAACAAAAAAAACCCCAAAATAAATCCTGAAAGACAAGAAATGAGCATAAAAGATGCATCAGCGGGGTTGTTTATGTTACTAAAAGAGCCCAAATTTCTAAAAATATTGCGAAAAACCACAATCTTCTGTTCAAGAGTGAATGTTTGAGGTGTCTAGAAGGCATTTATTTCAATTGTAGAAAATTTAATTTTTCACATTTTTCCATGAAAAGTGCCAATACCCCCCCCCTTTGGGTACTAGGTGAAAATCTCACTCGACACAAATCAAACAAAAATGTTTCCATGGTGTGTTTTTTTTTTCATTTTCATCAAATAAACAAAATAAAACCCAGAATAAATCCTGAAAGACAAGAAATGAGCATAAAAGATCCTTCAGCGCAAGTGATAATGTTAATAAAAGAGCCCAAATTTCTAAAAATATTGCGAAAAACAACAATTTTCAGATTTAGAGTGAATGTTTGAGGTGTATAGAAGGCATTTATTTCATTTTTAGAAAATTTATTATTTCTCATTTTTCCATGAAAAGTGCCAATACCCCCCCCTTTGGGTTCTAGGTGAAAATCTCACTCGATACAAATCAAACAAAAATGTTTCCATGGAGTGTATTGTTGCTCATTTTCATCAAATAAACGAGGAAAAACCCAGAATAAATCCTGAAAGATAAGAAATGAGCATAAAAGATGCTTCAGCGGGGTTGTTAATGTTACTAAAAGATTCAATATTTCTAAAAATATTGCGAAAAACAACAATTTTCAGTTTTAGAGTGAATGTTTAAGGTGTCTAGAAGGCATTTCTTTCAATTTAGAAAAATTTAATTTTTTTTCATTTTTCCATGAAAAGTGCCAATACCCCCCCCTTTGTGTTCTAGGTGAAAATCTCACTCGATACAAATCAAACAAAAATGTTTCCATGGAGTGTATTGTTGCTCATTTTCATCAAATAAACAAAATAAAACCCAGAATAAATCCTGAAAGTCAAGAAATGACCATAAAAGATGCTTCAGCGGAAGTGTTAATGTTAGTTACTAAAAGAGCCAAAATTTCTAAAAATATTGCGAAAAACCACAATCTTCTGTTCAAGAGTGAATGTTTGAGGTGTCTAGAAGGCATTTATTTCAATTGTAGAAAATTTAATATTTCACATTTTTCCATGAAAAGTGCCAATACCCCCCCCTTTGGGTTCTAGGTGAAAATCTCACTCGACACAATTCAAACAAAAATGTTTCCATGGTGTGTATTGTTGTTCATTTTCATCAAGTAAATCAAATAAAACCCAGAATAAATCCTGAAACACAGGAAATGAGCATAAAAGATGCTTCATCGGGGTTGTTAATGTTACTAAAAGATTCAATATTTCTAAAAATATTGCGAAAAACAACAATTTTCAGTTTTAGAGTGAATGTTTGAGGTGTATAGAAGGCATTTATTTCATTTTTAAAAAATTTAATTTTTCCAATTTTTCCATGAAAAGTGCCAATACCCCCCCCTTTGGGTACTAGGTGAAAATCTCCCTCGACACAAATCAAACAAAAATGTTTCCATGGTGTGTATTGTTGTTCATTTTCATCAAATAAACAAAAAAAACCCCAGAATAAATCCTGAAAGACAAGAAATGAGCATAAAAGATGCATCAGCGGGGTTGTTAATGTTACTAAAAGAGCCCAAATTTCTAAAAATATTGCGAAAAAACCACAATCTTCTGTTCAAGAGTGAATGTTTGAGGTGTATAGAAAGCATTTATTTCAATTGTAGAAAATTTAATATTTCTCATTTTTCCATGAAAAGTGTAATTCCCCCCCCCTTTGGGTTCTTGGTGAAAATCTCACTCGACACAATTCAAACAAAAATGTTTCCATGGTGTGTATTGTTGTTCATTTTCATCAAGTAAACAAAATAAAACCCAGAATAATTCCTGAAAGACAAGAAATGAGCATAAAAGATGCTTCAGCGAAAGTGTTAATGTTACTAAAAGAGCCAAAATTTCTAAAAATATTGCGAAAAACAACAATTTTCAGTTTAAGAGTGAATGTTTGAGGTGTATAGATGGCATTTATTTCATTTTTAGAAAATTTAATTTTTCACATTTTTCCATGAAAAGTGCCAATACCCCCCCCCCTTTGGGTTATAGGTGAAAATCTCACTCAACACAAATCAAACAAAAATGTTTTGATGGTGTGTATTCTTGTTCATTTTCATCAAGTAAACAAAATAAAACCCAGAATAAATAGTGAAAGACAAGAAATGAGCATAAAAGATGCTTCAGCGCAAGTGTTAATGTTAGTAAAAGAGCCCAAATTTCTAAAAATATATCGAAAAACAACAATTTTCAGTTCAAGAGTGAATGTTTGAGGTGCATAGAAGGCATTTATTTCATTTTTAGTAAATGTTATTTTTCACATTTTTCCTTGAAAAGTGCCAATACCCCCCCCTTTGGGTTCTAGGTGAAAATCTCACTCGACACAAATCAAACAAAAATGTTTCCATGGTGTGTATTGTTGTTCATTTTCATCAAATAAACAAAATAAAACCCAGAATAAATCCTGAAAGTCAAGAAATGAGCATAAAAGATGCTTCAGCGGAAGTGTTAATGTTAGTTACTAAAAGAGCCAAAATTTCTAAAAATATTTTGAAAAACCACAATCTTCTGTTCAAGAGTGAATGCTTGAGGTGTATAGAAGGCATTTTATTCAATTGTAGAAAATTTAATTTTTCACATTTTTCCATGCAAAGTGCCAATACCCCCCCCCTTTGGGTTCTAGGTGAAAATCTCACTCAACACAATTCAAACAAAAATGTTTCCATGGTGTGTATTGTTGTTCATTTTCATCAAGTAAATCAAATAAAACCCAGAATAAATCCTGAAACACAGGAAATGAGCATAAAAGATGCTTCAGCGGGGTTGTTTATGTTACTAAAAGATTCAATATTTCTAAAAATATTGCGAAAAACAACAATTTTCAGTTTTAGGGTGAATGTTTGAGGTGTATAGAAGGCATTTATTTCATTTTTAAAAAATTTAATTTTTCCAATTTTTCCATGAAAAGTGCCAATACCCCCCCCTTTGGGTACTAGGTGAAAATCTCCCTCGACACAAATCAAACAAAAATGTTTCCATGGTGTGTATTGTTGTTCATTTTCATCAAATAAACAAAAAAAACCCCAGAATAAATCCTGAAAGACAAGAAATGAGCATAAAAGATGCATCAGCGGGGTTGTTAATGTTACTAAAAGAGCCCAAATTTCTAAAAATATTGCGAAAAACCACAATCTTCTGTTCAAGAGTGAATGTTTGAGGTGTATAGAAGGCATTTATTTCAATTGTAGAAAATTTAATATTTCACATTTTTCCATGAAAAGTGTAATTCCCCCCCCCTTTGAGTTCTAGGTGAAAATCTCACTCGACACAATTTAAACAAAAATGTTTCCATGGTGTGTATTGTTGTTCATTTTCATCAAGTAAACAAAATAAAACCCCAGAATAAATCCTGAAAGTCAAGAAATGAGCATAAAAGATGCTTCAGCGGAAGTGTTAATGTTAGTTACTAAAAGAGCCAAAATTTCTAAAAATATTTTGAAAAACCACAATCTTCTGTTCAAGAGTGAATGTTTGAGGTGTATAGAAGGCATTTATTTCAATTGTAGAAAATTTAATTTTTCACATTTTTCCATGAAAAGTGCCAATACCCCCCCCTTTGTGTTCTAGGTGAAAATCTCACTCGATACAAATCAAACAAAAATGTTTCCATGGAGTGTATTGTTGCTCATTTTCATCAAATAAACAAGGAAAAACCCAGAATAAATCCTGAAAGATAAGAAATGAGCATAAAAGATGCTTCAGCGGGGTTGTTAATGTTACTAAAAGATTCAATATTTCTAAAAATATTGCGAAAAACAACAATTTTCAGTTTTAGAGTGAATGTTTGAGGTGTATAGAAGGCATTTATTTCATTTTTAAAAAATTTAATTTTTCCAATTTTTCCATGAAAAGTGCCAATACCCCCCCCCCCTTTGGGTACTAGGTGAAAAACTCCCTCGACACAAATCAAACAAAAATGTTTCCATGGTGTGTATTGTTGTTCATTTTCATCAAATAAACAAAAAAAAACCCCAGAATAAATCCTGAAAGACAAGAAATGAGCATAAAAGATGCATCAGCGGGGTTGTTAATGTTACTAAAAGAGCCCAAATTTCTAAAAATATTGCGAAAAACCACAATCTTCTGTTCAAGAGTGAATGTTTGAGGTGTATAGAAGGCATTTATTTCAATTGTAGAAAATTTAATTTTTCACATTTTTCCATGAAAAGTGCCAATACCCCCCCCTTTTGGGTTCTAGGTGAAAATCTCACTCGACACAAATCAAACAAAAATGTTTCCACATTGTGTATTGGTTTTCATTTTCATCAAATAAACAAAAAAAACCCCAAAATAAATCCTGAAAGACAAGAAATGAGCATAAAAGATGCATCAGCGGGGTTGTTTATGTTACTAAAAGAGCCCAAATTTCTAAAATATTGCGAAAAACCACAATCTTCTGTTCAAGAGTGAATGTTTGAGGTGTCTAGAAGGCATTTATTTCAATTGTAGAAAATTTAATTTTTCACATTTTTCCATGAAAAGTGCCAATACCCCCCCCCCTTGGGTTCTAGGTGAAAATCTCACTCGACACAAATCAAACAAAAATGTTTCCATGGAGTGTATTGTTGTTCATTTTCATCAAATAAACAAAATAAAACCCACAATAAATAGTGAAAGACAAGAAATGAGCATAAAAGATGCTTCAGCGAAAGTGTTAATGTTACTAAAAGAGCCCAAATTTCTAAAAATTTTGCGAAAAACAACAATTTTCAGATTTACAGTGAATGTTTTGAGGTGTATAGAAGGCATTTATTTCATTTTTAGAAAATTTAATTTTCACATTTTTCCATGAAAAGTGCCAATACCCCCCCCCTTTGGGTTCTAGGTGAAAATCTCACTCGACACAAATCAAACAAAAATGTTTCCATGGTGTGTTTTTTTTTTCATTTTCATCAAATAAACAAAATAAAACCCAGGATAAATCCTGAAAGACAAGAAATGAGCATAAAAGATCCTTCAGCGCAAGTGATAATGTTAATACAAAGAGCCCAAATTTCTAAAAATATTGCGAAAAACAACAATTTTCAGATTTAGAGTGAATGTTTGAGGTGTATAGAAGGCATTTATTTCATTTTTAGAAAATTTATTATTCTCATTTTTTCCATGAAAAGTGCCAATACCCCCCCTTTGGGTTCTAGGTGAAAATCTCACTCGATACAAATCAAACAAAAATGTTTCCATGGAGTGTATTATTGTTCATTTTCATCAAATAAACGAGGAAAAACCCAGAATAAATCCTGAAAGATAAGAAATGAGCATAAAAGATGCTTCAGCGGGGTTGTTAATGTTACTAAAAGATTCAATATTTCTAAAAATATTGCGAAAAACAACAATTTTCAGTTTTAGAGTGAATGTTTAAGGTGTCTAGAAGGCATTTCTTTCAATTTTAGAAAATTTAATTTTTTTTCATTTTTCCATGAAAAGTGCCAATACCCCCCCCTTTGTGTTCTAGGTGAAAATCTCACTCGATACAAATCAAACAAAAATGTTTCCATGGAGTGTATTGTTGCTCATTTTCATCATGTAAACAAAATAAAACCCAGAATAAATAGTGAAAGACAAGAAATGAGCATAAAAGATGCTTCAGCGCAAGTGTTAATGTTAGTGAAAGAGCCCAAAATTCTAAAAATATTGCGAAATACAAAAATTTTCAGATTTAGAGTGAATGTTTGAGGTGTATACAAGGCATTTATTTCATTTTTAGAAAATGTTTTTTTTCACATTTTTCCATGATAAGTGCCAATACCCCCCCCTTTGGGTTCTAGGTGAAAATCTCACTCGACACAAATCAAACAAAAATGTTTCCATGGTGTGTATTGTTGATCATTTTCATCAAATAAACAAAATAAAACCCAGAATAAATCCTGAAACACAGGAAATGAGCATAAAAGATGCTTCAGCGGGGTTGTTAATGTTACTAAAAGATTCAATATTTCTAAAAATATTGCGAAAAACAACAATTTTCAGTTTTAGAGTGAATGTTTGAGGTGTATAGAAGGCATTTATTTCATTTTTAAAAATTTAATTTTTCCAATTTTTCCATGAAAAGTGCCAATACCCCCCCCTTTGGGTACTAGGTGAAAATCTCCCTCGACACAAATCAAACAAAAATGTTTCCATGGTGTGTATTGTTGTTCATTTTCATCAAATAAACAAAAAAAAACCCCAGAATAAATCCTGAAAGACAAGAAATGAGCATAAAAGATGCATCAGCGGGGTTGTTAATGTTACTAAAAGAGCCCAAATTTCTAAAAATATTGCGAAAAACCACAATCTTCTGTTCAAGAGTGAATGTTTGAGGTGTATAGAAAGCATTTATTTCAATTGTAGAAAATTTAATATTTCTCATTTTTCCATGAAAAGTGTAATTCCCCCCCCCTTTGGGTTCTTGGTGAAAATCTCACTCGACACAATTCAAACAAAAATGTTTCCATGGTGTGTATTGTTGTTCATTTTCATCAAGTAAACAAAATAAAACCCCAGAATAAATCCTGAAAGTCAAGAAATGAGCATAAAAGATTCTTCAGCGGAAGTGTTAATGTTAGTTACTAAAAGAGCCAAAATTTCTAAAAATATTTTGAAAAACCACAATCTTCTGTTCAAGAGTGAATGTTTGAGGTGTATAGAAGGCATTTATTTCAATTGTAGAAAATTTAATATTTCACATTTTTCCATGAAAAGTGTAATTCCCCCCCCCTTTGGGTTCTAGGTGAAAATCTCACTCGACACAATTCAAACAAAAATGTTTCCATGGTGTGTATTGTTGTTCATTTTCATCAAGTAAACAAAATAAAACCCAGAATAATTCCTGAAAGACAAGAAATGAGCATAAAAGATGCTTCAGCGAAAGTGTTAATGTTACTAAAAGAGCCAAAATTTCTAAAAATATTGCGAAAAACAACAATTTTCAGTTTAAGAGTGAATGTTTGAGGTGTATAGATGGCATTTATTTCATTTTTAGAAAATTTAATTTTTCACATTTTTCCATGAAAAGTGCCAATACCCCCCCCTTTGGGTTATAGGTGAAAATCTCACTCGACACAAATCAAACAAAAATGTTTTGATGGTGTGTATTCATGTTCATTTTCATCAAGTAAACAAAATAAAACCCAGAATAAATCCTGACAGTCAAGAAATGAGCATAAAAGATGCTTCAGCGGAAGTGTTAATGTTAGTTACTAAAAGAGCCAAAATTTCTAAAATATTTTGAAAAACCACAATCTTCTGTTCAAGAGTGAATGTTTGAGGTGTATAGAAGGCATTTTATTCAATTGTAGAAAATTTAATTTTTCACATTTTTCCATGAAAAGTGCCAATACCCCCCCCTTTGGGTTCTAGGTGAAAATCTCACTCAACACAATTCAAACAAAAATGTTTCCATGGTGTGTATTGTTGTTCATTTTCATCAAGTAAATCAAATAAAACCAAGAATAAATCCTGAAACACAGGAAATGAGCATAAAAGATGCTTCAGCGGGGTTGTTTATGTTACTAAAAGATTCAATATTTCTAAAAATATTGCGAAAAACAACAATTTTCAGTTTTAGGGTGAATGTTTGAGGTGTATAGAAGGCATTTATTTCATTTTTAAAAAATTTAATTTTTCCAATTTTTCCATGAAAAGTGCCAATACCCCCCCCTTTGGGTACTAGGTGAAAATCTCCCTCGACACAAATCAAACAAAAATGTTTCCATGGTATGTATTGTTGTTCATTTTCATCAAATAAACAAAAAAAACCCCAGAATAAATCCTGAAAGACAAGAAATGAGCATAAAAGATGCATCAGCGGGGTTGTTAATGTTACTAAAAGAGCCCAAATTTCTAAAAATATTGCGAAAAACCACAATCTTCTGTTCAAGAGTGAATGTTTGAGGTGTATAGAAGGCATTTATTTCAATTGTAGAAAATTTAATATTTCACATTTTTCCATGAAAAGTGTAATTCCCCCCCCCTTTGGTTCTAGGTGAAAATCTCACTCGACACAATTCAAACAAAAATGTTTCCATGGTGTGTATTGTTGTTCATTTTCATCAAGTAAACAAAATAAAACCCCAGAATAAATCCTGAAAGTCAAGAAATGAGCATAAAAGATGCTTCAGCGGAAGTGTTAATGTTAGTTACTAAAAGAGCCAAAATTTCTAAAAAATATTTTGAAAAACCACAATCTTCTGTTCAAGAGTGAATGTTTGAGGTGTATAGAAGGCATTTATTTCAATTGTAGAAAATTTAATTTTTCACATTTTTCCATGAAAAGTGCCAATACCCCCCCCCTTTGGGTTCTAGGTGAAAATCTCACTCGACACAAATCAAACAAAAATGTTTCCACGTTGTGTATTGGTTTTCATTTTCATCAAATAAACAAAATAAAACCCAGAATAAATCCTAAAAGACAAGAAATGAGCATAAAAGATCCTTCAGCGCAAGTGATAATGTTAATAAAAGAGCCCAAATTTCTAAAAATATTGCGAAAAACAACAATTTTCAGATTTAGAGTGAATGTTTGAGGTGTATAGAAGGCATTTATTTCATTTTTAGAAAATTTATTATTTCTCATTTTTCCATGAAAAGTGCCAATACCCCCCCCTTTGGGTTCTAGGTGAAAATCTCACTCGATACAAATCAAACAAAAATGTTTCCATGGAGTGTATTATTGTTCATTTTCATCAAATAAACGAGGAAAAACCCAGAATAAATCCTGAAAGATAAGAAATGAGCATAAAAGATGCTTCAGCGGGGTTGTTAATGTTACTAAAAGATTCAATATTTCTAAAAATATTGCGAAAAACAACAATTTTCAGTTTTAGAGTGAATGTTTAAGGTGTCTAGAAGGCATTTCTTTCAATTTTAGAAAATTTAATTTTTTTTCATTTTTCCATGAAAAGTGCCAATACCCCCCCCTTTGTGTTCTAGGTGAAAATCTCACTCGACACAAATCAAACAAAAATGTTTTGATGGTGTGTATTCTTGTTCATTTTCATCAAGTAAACAAAATAAAACCCAGAATAAATAGTGAAAGACAAGAAATGAGCATAAAAGATGCTTCAGCGCAAGTGTTAATGTTAGTAAAAGAGCCCAAAATTCTAAAAATATTGCGAAAAACAAAAATTTTCAGATTTAGAGTGAATGTTTGAGGTGTATACAAGGCATTT
Organism: Hetaerina americana; assembly: GCF_022747635.1. Lineage (NCBI taxonomy): Eukaryota > Metazoa > Arthropoda > Insecta > Odonata > Calopterygidae > Hetaerina > Hetaerina americana. The sequence goes on along the minus strand of NW_027286843.1, from coordinate 255,973 downwards.
ATTTCATTTTTAGAAAATGTTTTTTTTCACATTTTTCCATGATAAGTGCCAATACCCCCCCCTTTGGGTTCTAGGTGAAAATCTCACTCGACACAAATCAAACAAAAATGTTTCCATGGTGTGTATTGTTGTTCATTTTCATCAAGTAAACAAAATAAAACCCCAGAATAAATCCTGAAAGTCAAGAAATGAGCATAAAAGATGCTTCAGCGGAAGTGTTCATGTTAGTTACTAAAAGAGCCAAAATTTCTAAAAATATTTTGAAAAACCACAATCTTCTGTTCAAGAGTGAATGTTTGAGATGTGTATAGAAGGCATTTTATTCAATTGTAGAAAATTTAATTTTTCACATTTTTCCATGAAAAGTGCCAATACCCCCCCCTTTGGGTACTAGGTGAAAATCTCCCTCGACACAAATCAAACAAAAATGTTTCCATGGTGTGTATTGTTGTTCATTTTCATCAAATAAACAAAAAAAACCCCAGAATAAATCCTGAAAGACAAGAAATGAGCATAAAAGATGCATCAGCGGGGTTGTTAATGTTACTAAAAGAGCCCAAATTTCTAAAAATATTGCGAAAAACAACAATCTTCTGTTTAAGAGTGAATGTTTAAGGTGTATAGAAGGCATTTATTTCATTTTTAGAAATTTTTTTTTCTCAATTGTCCATGAAAGGTGCCAATACCCCCCCCTTTGTGTTCTAGGTGAAAATCTCACTCGATACAAATCAAACAAAAATGTTTCCATGGAGTGTATTGTTGCTCATTTTCATCAAATAAACAAGGAAAAACCCAGAATAAATCCTGAAAGATAAGAAATGAGCATAAAAGATGCTTCAGCAGGGTTGTTAATGTTACTAAAAGAGCCCAAATTTTAAAAATATTGCGAAAAACAACAATCTTCTGTTTAAGAGTGAATGTTTGAGGTGTATAGAAGGAATTTATTTTAATTTTAGAAAATATAATTTTTTTACATTTTTCCATGAAAAGTGCCAATACCCCCCCCCTTTGGGTTCTAGGTGAAAATCTCACTCGACACAAATCAAACAAAAATGTTTTGATGGTGTGTATTGTGGTTCATTTTCATCAAGTAAACAAAATAAAACCCAGAATAAATCCTGAAAGACAAGAAATGAGCATAAAAGATGCTTCAGCGGGGTTGTTATAGTTACTAAAAGAGCCCAAATTTCTAAAAATATTGCGAAAAACAACAATTTTCAGTTCAAGAGTGAATGTTTAAGGTGTCTAGAAGGCATTTATTTCAATTGTAGAAAATTTAATTTTTCACATTTTTCCATGAAAAGTGCCAATACCCCCCCCTTTGGGTGTAAGGTGAAAATCTCACTCCACACAAATCAAACAAAAATGTTTTGATGGTGTGTATTCTTGTTCATTTTCATCAAGTAAACAAAATAAAACCCAGAATAAATCCTGAAAGTCAAGAAATGAGCATAAAAGATGCTTCAGCGGGGTTGTTAATGTTACTAAAAGATTCAATATTTCTAAAAATATTGCGAAAAACAACAATTTTCAGTTTTAGAGTGAATGTTTGAGGTGCATAGAAGGCATTTATTTCATTTTTAAAAAATTTAATTTTTCCAATTTTTCCATGAAAAGTGCCAATACCCCCCCCTTTGGGTACTAGGTGAAAATCTCTCTCGACACAAATCAAACAAAAATGTTTCCATGGTGTGTATTGTTGTTCATTTTCATCAAATAAACAAAAAAAAACCCAGAATAAATCCTTAAAGACAAGAAATGAGCATAAAAGATGCATCAGCGGGGTTGTTAATGTTATTAAAAGAGCCCAAATTTCAGAAAATATTGCGAAAAATAACAATCTTCTGTTTTAGAGTGAATGTTTGAGGTGTATAGAAGGCATTTATTTCATTTTTTAGAAATTTTTTTTCTCAATTGTCCATGAAAAGTGCCAATAACCCCCCTTTGGGTTCTAGGTGAAAATCTCACTCGATACAAATCAAACAAAAATGTTTCCATGGAGTGTATTGTTGCTCATTTTCATCAAATAAACAAGGAAAAACCCAGATTAATCCTGAAAGATAAGAAATGAGCATAAAAGATGCTTCAGCGGGTTTGTTAATGTTACTAAAAGAGCCCAAATTTTAAAAATATTGCGAAAAAACAACAATCTTCTGTTTAAGAGTGAATGTTTGAGGTGTATAAAAGGAATTTATTTTAATTTTAGAAAATTTAATTTTTTTACATTTTACCATGAAAAGTGCCAAAACCCCCCCTTTGGGTTCTAGGTGAAAATCTCACTCGAAACAAATCAAACAAAAATGTTTCCATGGTGTGTATTGTTGTTCATTTTCATCAAGTAAACAAAATAAAACCCAGAATAAATCCTGAAAGACAAGAAATGAGCATAAAAGATGCTTCAGCGGGGTTGTTATAGTTACTAAAAGAGCCCAAATTTCTAAAAATATTGCGAAAAACAACAATTTTCAGTTTAAGAGTGAATGTTTGAGGTGTCTAGAAGGCATTTATTTCAATTGTAAAAAATTTAATTTTTCACATTTTTCCATGAAAAGTGCCAATAACCCCCCCTTTGGTGTCTAGGTGAAAATCTCACTCGACACAATTCAAATAAAAATGTTTCCATGGTGTGTATTGTTGTTCATTTTCATCAAGTAAACAAAATAAAACCCAGAATAAATCCTGAAAGAAAAGAAATGAGCATAAAAGATGCTTCAGCGAAAGTGTTAATATTACTAAAAGAGCCAAAATTTCTAAAAATATTGCGAAAAACAACAATTTTCAGTTTAAGAGTGAATGTTTGAGGTGTATAGATGGCATTTATTTCATTTTTAGAAAATTTAATTTTTCACATGTTTCCATGAAAAAGTTCCAATATCCCCCCTTTGGGTTCTAGGTGAAATTCTGCCTCGACACAAATCAAACAAAAATGTTTCCATGGTGTGTATTGTTGTTAATTTTCATCAAATAAAAAAATAAAACCCAGAATAAATCCTGAAAGACAAGAAATGAGCATAAAAGATGCTTTAGCGGGGTTGTTATAGTTACTAAAAGAGCCCAAATTTCCAAAAATATTGCGAAAAATAACAATCTTCTGTTTTAGAGTGAATGTTTGAGGTGTATAGAAGGCATTTATTTCATTTTTTAAAAATTTAATTTTTCCAATTTTTCCATGAAAAGTGCCAATACCCCCCCCCCTTTGGGTACTAGGTGAAAATCTCCCTCGACACAAATCAAACAAAAATGTCTCCATGGTGTGTATTGTTGTTCATTTTCATCAAATAAACAAAAAAAACCCCAGAATAAATCCTGAAAGACAAGAAATGAGCATAAAAGATGCTTCAGCGCAAGTGTAAATGTTAGTAAAAGAGCCCAAATTTCTAAAATTATTGCGAAAAACCACAATCTTCTGTTTTAGAGTGAATGTTTGAGGTGTATAGAGGGCATTTATTTCATATTTAGGAAATTTAATTTTTCACATTTTTCCATGAAAAGTGCCGATACCCCCCCCTCTGGGTTCTAGGTGAAAATCTGCCTCGACACAAATCAAACAAAAATGTTTCCATGGTGTGTATTGTTGTTCATTTTCATCAAATAAAAAAATAAAACCCAGAATAAATCCTGAAAGACAAGAAATGAGGATAAAAGATGCTTCAGCGGGGTTGTTAATGTTACTAAAAGATTCAATATTTCTAAAAATATTGCGAAAAACAACAATTTTCAGTTTTAGAGTGAATGTTTGAGGTGTATAGAAGGCATTTATTTCATTTCTAAAAAATTTAATATTTCCAAATTTTCCATTAAAAGTGCCAATACCCCCCCCCTTGGGTTCTAGGTGAAAATCTCACACGACACAAATCAAACAAAAATGTTTCCATGTTGTGTATTGTTGTCCATTTTCATCAAATAAACAAAATAAAACCCAGAATAAATCCTGAAAGATAATAAATGAGCATAAAAGATGCTTCAGCTCATGTGTTAAGGTTTCTAAAAGAGCCCAAATTTCAGAAAATATTGCGAAAAACAACAATCTTCTGTTTTATAGTGAATTTTTGAGGTTTATAGAAGGCATTTATTTCATTTTTAGAAAATTTAATTTTCACATTTTTCCATGAAAAGTGCCAATACCCCCCCCCTTTGGGTTCTAGGTGAAAATCTCACTCGACACAAATCAAACAAAAATGTTTCCATGGTGTGTATTGTTGTTCATTTTGATCATATAAACAAAATAAAACCCAGAATAAATCCTGAAAGACAAGAAATGAGCATTAAAGATGCTTCAGCGGAAGTGTTAATGTTACTAAAAGAGCCAAAATTTCTAAAAATATTGCAATTAACAACAATTATCAGTTTTAGAGTGAATGTTCGAGGTGTATAGAAGGCATTTATTTCATTTTTAGAAAATTTAAATTTTCACATTTTTCCATGAAAACTGCCAATACCCCCCCCTTTGGGTTCTAGGTGAAAATCTCACTCGACACAAATCAAACAAAAATGTTTCCATGGTGTGCATTGTTGTTCATTTTCATTAAATAAACAAAACTAAACCCAGAATAAATCCTGAAAGGCAAGAAATGAGCATAAAAGATGCTTCAGCGAAAGTGTTAATGTTACTAAAAGAGCCAAAATTTCTAAAAATATTGCGAAAAACAACAATTTTCAGATTAAGAGTGAATGTTTGAGGTGTATAGAGGGCATTTATTTCATATTTAGGAAATTTAATTTTTCACATTTTCCATGAAAAGTGCCGATACCCCCCCTTTGGGTTCTAGGTGAAAATCTCACTCGACACAAATCAAACAAAATTGTTTCCATGGTGTGTATTGTTGCTCATTTTCATCAAATAAACAAAGTAAAACCCAGAATAAATCCTAAAAGATAAGAAATGAGCATAAAAGATGCTTCAGCGAAAGTGTTAATGTTACTAAAAGATTCAATATTTCTAAAAATATTGCGAAAAACAACAATTTTCAGTTTTAGAGTGAATGTTTGAGGTGTATAGAAGGCATTTATTTCATTTCTAAAAATTTAATATTTCCAAATTTTCCATTAAAAGTGCCAATACCCCCCCCCCTTGGGTTCTAGGTGAAAATCTCACACGACACAAATCAAACAAAAATGTTTCCATGTTGTGTATTGTTGTTCATTTTCATCAAATAAACAAAATAAAAACCCAGAATAAATCCTGAAAGATAATAAATGAGCATAAAAGATGCTTCAGCTCATGTGTTAAGGTTTCTAAAAGAGCCCAAATTTCAGAAAATATTGCGAAAAACAACAATCTTCTGTTTTATAGTGAATGTTTGAGGTGCATAGAAGGCATTTATTTCATTTTTAGTAAATGTTATTTTTCACATTTTTCCATGAAAACTGCCAATACCCCCCCTTTGGGTTCTAGGTGAAAATCTCACTAGACACGAATCAAACAAAAATGTTTCCATGTTGTGTATTGTTGCTCATTTTCATCAAATAAACAAAATAAAACCCAGAATAAATACTGAAAGACAATAAATGAGCATAAAAGATGCTTCAGCGCAAGTGTTAATGTTACTAAAAGAGCCCAAAATTCTAAAAATATTGCGAAAAACAACAATTTTCAGATTTAGAATGAATGTTTGAGGTGTATAGAAGGCATTTATTTCATTTTTAGAAAATGTTTTTTTTCACATTTTTCCATGAAAAGTGCCAATACCCCCCCCTTCGGGTTCTAGGTGAAAATCTCACTCGAAATAAATCAAACAAAAATGTTTCCATGGTGTGTATTGTTGTTCATTTTCATTAAATAAACAAAATTAAACCCAGAATAATTCCTGAAAGGCAAGAAATGAGCATAAAAGATGCTTCAGCGAAAGTGTTAATGTTACTAAAAGAGCCAAAATTTCTAAAAATATTGCGAAAAACAACAATTTTCAGATTAAGAGTGAATGTTTGAGGTGTATAGAAGACATTTATTTCATTTTTAGAAAATTTAATTTTCACATTTTTCCATGAAAAGTGCCAATACCCTCCCCTTTGGGTTCTAGGTGAAAATCTCACTCGACACAAATCAAACAAAAATGTTTCCATGGTGTGTATTGTTGTTCATTTTCATCAAATAAACAAAATAAAACCCAGAATAAATCCTGAAAGACAAGAAATGAGCATAAAAGATGCTTCAGCGGGGTTGTTAATGTTACTAAAGGAGCCCAAATTTCTAAAAATATTGCGAAAAACAAAACTTTTAAGATTTAGAGTGAATGTTTGAGGTGTATAGAAGGCATTTATTTCATTTTTAGAAAATGTTTTTTTTCACATTTTTCCATGAAAAGTGCATTTTCACCTAGAACCCCTTTGGGTTCTAGGTGAAACTCTCACTCGAAACAAATCAAACAAAAATGTTTCCATGGTGTGTATTGGTTTTCATTTTCATCAAATAAACAAAGTAAAACCCAGAATAAATCCTGAAAGATAATAAATGAGCATAAAAGATGCTTCAGCTCAAGTTTTAAGGTCTCTAAAAGAGCCCAAATTTCTGAAAATATTGCGAAAAAACAACAATCTTCTGTTTTATAGTGAATTTTTGAGGTTTATAGAAGGCATTTATTTCATTTTTAGAAAATTTAATTTTCACATTTTTCCATGAAAAGTGCCAATTCCCCCCCCTTTGGGTTCTAGGTGAAAATCTCACTCGACACAAATCAAACAAAAATGTTTCCATGGTGTGTATTGTTGTTTATTTTGATCAAATAAACAAAATAAAACCCAGAATAAATCCTGAAAGACAAGAAATGAGCATTAAAGATGCTTCAGCGGAAGTGTTAATGTTACTAAAAGAGCCAAAATTTCTAAAAATATTGCAATTAACAACAATTATCAGTTTTAGAGTGAATGTTCGAGGTGTATAGAAGGCATTTATTTCATTTTTAGAAAATTTAAATTTTCACATTTTTCCATGAAAACTGCCAATACCCCCCCCTTTGGGTTCTAGGTGAAAATCTCACTCGACACAAATCAAACAAAAATGTTTCCATGGTGTGCATTGTTGTTCATTTTCATTAAATAAACAAAATTAAACCCAGAATAAATCCTGAAAGACAAGAAATGAGCATAAAAGATGCTTCAGCGAAAGTGTTTATGATACTAAAAGAGCCCAAATTTCTGAAAATATTGCGAAAAACAACAATCTTCTGTTTTAGAGTGAATGTTTGAGATGTATAGAAGGCATTTATTTCATTTTTAGAAAATTTAATTTTTCACATTTTTCCATGAAAAGTGCCGATACCCCCCCTTTGGGTTCTAGGTGAAAATCTCACTCGACACAAATCAAACAAAATTGTTTCCATGGTGTGTATTGTTGCTCATTTTCATCAAATAAACAAAAAAAAACCCCAGAATAAATCCTGAAAGACAAGAAATGAGCATAAAAGATGCTTCAGCGCAAGTGTAAATGTTAGTAAAAGAGCCCAAATTTCTAAAATTATTGCGAAAAACCACAATCTTCTGTTTTAGAGTGAATGTTTGAGGTGTATAGAGGGCATTTATTTCATATTTAGGAAATTTAATTTTTCACATTTTTCCATGAAAAGTGCCGATACCCCCCCCCCCCTTGGGTTCTAGGTGAAAATCTCACACGACACAAATCAAACAAAAATGTTTCCATGTTGTGTATTGTTGTCCATTTTCATCAAATAAACAAAATAAAACCCAGAATAAATCCTGAAAGATAATAAATGAGCATAGAGGATGCTTCAGCTCATGTGTTAAGTTTCTAAAAGAGCCCAAATTTCAGAAAATATTGCGAAAAACAACAATCTTCTGTTTTATAGTGAATTTTTGAGGTTTATAGAAGGCATTTATTTCATTTTTAGAAAATTTAATTTTCACATTTTTCCATGAAAAGTGCCAATTCCCCCCCCTTTGGGTTCTAGGTGAAAATCTCACTCGACACAAATCAAACAAAAATGTTTCCATGGTGTGTATTGTTGTTCATTTTGATCAAATAAACAAAATAAAACCCAGAATAAATCCTGAAAGACAAGAAATGAGCATTAAAGATGCTTCAGCGGAAGTGTTAATGTTACTAAAAGAGCCAAAATTTCTAAAAATATTGCAATTAACAACAATTATCAGTTTTAGAGTGAATGTTCGAGGTGTATAGAAGGCATTTATTTCATTTTTAGAAAATTTAAATTTTCACATTTTTCCATGAAAACTGCCAATACCCCCCCCTTTGGGTTCTAGGTGAAAATCTCACTCGACACAAATCAAACAAAAATGTTTCCATGGTGTGCATTGTTGTTCATTTTCATTAAATAAACAAAACTAAACCCAGAATAAATCCTGAAAGGCAAGAAATGAGCATAAAAGATGCTTCAGCGAAAGTGTTAATGTTACTAAAAGAGCCAAAATTTCTAAAAATATTGCGAAAAACAACAATTTTCAGATTAAGAGTGAATGTTTGAGGTGTATAGAGGGCATTTATTTCATATTTAGGAAATTTAATTTTTCACATTTTTCCATGAAAAGTGCCGATACCCCCCCTTTGGGTTCTAGGTGAAAATCTCACTCGACACAAATCAAACAAAATTGTTTCCATGGTGTGTATTGTTGCTCATTTTCATCAAATAAACAAAGTAAAACCCAGAATAAATCCTAAAAGATAAGAAATGAGCATAAAAGATGCTTCAGCGAAAGTGTTAATGTTACTAAAAGATTCAATATTTCTAAAAATATTGCGAAAAACAACAATTTTCAGTTTTAGAGTGAATGTTTGAGGTGTATAGAAGGCATTTATTTCATTTCTAAAAAATTTAATATTTCCAAATTTTCCATTAAAAGTGCCAATACCCCCCCCCCCTTGGGTTCTAGGTGAAAATCTCACACGACACAAATCAAACAAAAATGTTTCCATGTTGTGTATTGTTGTTCATTTTCATCAAATAAACAAAATAAAACCCAGAATAAATCCTGAAAGATAATAAATGAGCATAAAAGATGCTTCAGCTCATGTGTTAAGGTTTCTAAAAGAGCCCAAATTTCAGAAAATATTGCGAAAAACAACAATCTTCTGTTTTATAGTGAATGTTTGAGGTGTATAGAAGGCATTTATTTCATTTTTAGAAAATGTTTTTTTTCACATTTTTCCATGAAAAGTGCCATACCCCCCCCTTCGGGTTCTAGGTGAAAATCTCACTCGAAATAAATCAAACAAAAATGTTTCCATGGTGTGTATTGTTGTTCATTTTCATTAAATAAACAAAATTAAACCCAGAATAATTCCTGAAAGGCAAGAAATGAGCATAAAAGATGCTTCAGCGAAAGTGTTAATGTTACTAAAAGAGCCAAAATTTCTAAAAATATTGCGAAAAACAACAATTTTCAGATTAAGAGTGAATGTTTGAGGTGTATAGAAGACATTTATTTCATTTTTAGAAAATTTAATTTTCACATTTTTCCATGAAAAGTGCCAATACCCTCCCCTTTGGGTTCTAGGTGAAAATCTCACTCGACACAAATCAAACAAAAATGTTTCCATGGTGTGTATTGTTGTTCATTTTCATCAAATAAACAAAATAAAACCCAGAATAAATCCTGAAAGATAAGAAATGAGCATAAAAGATGCTTCAGCGCAAGTCTTAATGTTAGTAAAAGAGCCCAAAATTCTAAAAATATTGCGAAAAACAAAACTTTTAAGATTTAGAGTGAATGTTTGAGGTGTATAGAAGGCATTTATTTCATTTTTAGAAAATGTTTTTTTTCACATTTTTCCATGAAAAGTGCATTTTCACCTAGAACCCCTTTGGGTTCTAGGTGAAACTCTCACTCGAAACAAATCAAACAAAAATGTTTCCATGGTGTGTATTGGTTTTCATTTTCATCAAATAAACAAAGTAAAACCCAGAATAAATCCTGAAAGATAATAAATGAGCATAAAAGATGCTTCAGCTCAAGTTTTAAGGTCTCTAAAAGAGCCCAAATTTCTGAAAATATTGCGAAAAACAACAATCTTCTGTTTTATAGTGAATTTTTGAGGTTTATAGAAGGCATTTATTTCATTTTTAGAAAATTTAATTTTCACATTTTTCCATGAAAAGTGCCAATTCCCCCCCCTTTGGGTTCTAGGTGAAAATCTCACTCGACACAAATCAAACAAAAATGTTTCCATGGTGTGTATTGTTGTTCATTTTGATCAAATAAACAAAATAAAACCCAGAATAAATCCTGAAAGACAAGAAATGAGCATTAAAGATGCTTCAGCGGAAGTGTTAATGTTACTAAAAGAGCCAAAATTTCTAAAAATATTGCAATTAACAACAATTATCAGTTTTAGAGTGAATGTTCGAGGTGTATAGAAGGCATTTATTTCATTTTTAGAAAATTTAAATTTTCACATTTTTCCATGAAAACTGCCAATACCCCCCCCTTTGGGTTCTAGGTGAAAATCTCACTCGACACAAATCAAACAAAAATGTTTCCATGGTGTGCATTGTTGTTCATTTTCATTAAATAAACAAAATTAAACCCAGAATAAATCCTGAAAGACAAGAAATGAGCATAAAAGATGCTTCAGCGAAAGTGTTTATGATACTAAAAGAGCCCAAATTTCTGAAAATATTGCGAAAAACAACAATCTTCTGTTTTAGAGTGAATGTTTGAGATGTATAGAAGGCATTTATTTCATTTTTAGAAAATTAATTTTTCACATTTTTCCATGAAAAGTGCCGATACCCCCCCTTTGGGTTCTAGGTGAAAATCTCACTCGACACAAATCAAACAAAATTGTTTCCATGGTGTGTATTGTTGCTCATTTTCATCAAATAAACAAAGTAAAACCCAGAATAAATCCTAAAAGATAAGAAATGAGCATAAAAGATGCATCAGCGGGGTTGTTAATGTTACTAAAAGAGCCAAAATTTCTAAAAATATTGCGAAAAACCCCAATCTTCTGTTCAAGAGTGAATGTTTGAGGTGTATAGAAGGCATTTATTTCATTTTTAGAAAATTTAATTTTCACATTTTTCCATGAAAAGTGCCAATACCCCCACCCTTTGGGTTCTAGGTGAAAATCTCACTCGACACAAATCAAACAAAAATGTTTCCATGGTGTGTATTGTTTTTCATTTTCATCAAACAAACAAAATAAAACCCAGAATAAATCCTGAAAGACAAGAAATGAGCATAAAAGATCCTGCAGCGCAAGTGATAATGTTAATAAAAGAGCCAAAATTTCTAAAAATATTGCGAAAAACAACAATTTTCAGTTTTAGAGTGAATATTTGAGGTGTATAGAGGGCATTTATTTCATATTTAGAAAATTTAATTTTTCACATTTTTCCATGAAAAGTGCCAATACCCCCCCTTTGGGTTCTAGGTGAAAATCTCACTCGACAAAAATCAAACAAAAATGTTTACATGGTGTGTATTGTTGCTCATTTTCATCAAAAAAATGAAGTAAAACCCAGAATAAATCCTGAAAGATAAGAAATGAGCATAAAAGATGCTTCAGGTCAAGTGTTAAGGTTACTAAAAGAGCCCAAATTTCTGAAAATATGGCGAAAAACAATAATTTTCAGATTTTGAGTGAATGTTTGAGGTGTATAGAAGGCATTTTTTCATTTTAGAAAATGTTTTTTTTTTCACATTTTTCCATGAAAAGTGCCAATACCCCACCTTTGGGTTCTAGGTGAAAATCTCACTCGACACAAATCAAACAAAAATGTTTCCATGGTGTGTATTGTTGTTCATTTTCATCAAGTAAACAAAATAAATCCCAGAATAAATCCTGAAAGACAAGAAATGAGCATAAAAGATGCTTCAGCGGTGTTGTTATAGTTACTAAAAGAGCCCAAATTTCTAAAATTATTGCGAAAAACAAAAATCTTCTGTTTTAGAGTGAATGTTTGAGGTGTCTAGCAGGCATTTATTTCAATTTTAGAAAATTTAATTTTTTTACATATTTCCATGAAAATTGCCAATACCCCCCCTTTGGGTTCTAGGTGAAAATCTCACTCGACACAAATCAAACAAAAATGTTTCCATGGTGTGTATTGTTGTTAATTTTCATCAAATAAACAAAATAAAACCCAGAATAAATGCTGAAAGACAAGAAATGAGCATAAAAGATGCTTCAGCGGAAGTGTTAATGTTAGTTACTAAAAGAGCCAAAATTTCCAAAAATATTGCGAAAAACCACAATCTTCTTTTTAAGAGTGAATGTTTGAGGTGTATAGAAGGCATTAATTTCATTTTTAGAAAATGTTTTTTTTTCACATTTTTCCATGAAAAGTGCCAATACCCTTTGGGTTCTAGGTGAAAATCTCACTCGACACAAATCAAACAAAAATGTTTCCATGGTGTGTATTGTTTTTCATTTTCATCAAACACACAAAATAAAACCCAAAATAAATCCTGAAAGACAAGAAATGAGCATAAAAGATCCTGCAGCGCAAGTGATAATGTTAATAAAAGAGCCAAAATTTCTAAAAATATTGCGAAAAACAACAATTTTCAGTTTTAGAGTGAATGTTTGAGGTGTATACAGGGCATTTATTTCATATTTAGAAAATTTAATTTTTCACATTTTTCCATGAAAAGTGCCGATACCCCCCCTTTGGGTTCTAGGTGAAAATCTCCCTCGACAAAAATCAAACAAAAATGTTTACATGGTGTGTATTGTTGCTCATTTTCATCAAAAAAACAAAGTAAAACCCAGAATAAATCCTGAAAGATAAGAAATGAGCATAAAAGATGCTTCAGCTCAAGTGTTAAGGTTACTAAAAGAGCCCAAATTTCTGAAAATATGGCGAAAAACAACAATCTTCTGTTTTAGAGTGAATGTTTGAGGTGCATAAAAGGCATTTTTTTCATTTTTAGTAAATGTTATTTTTCACATTTTTCCATGAAAAGTGCCAATACCCCCTTTGGGTTCTAGGTGAAAATCTCACTCGACAAAAATTAAACAAAAATGTATCCATGGGGTGTATTGTTGTTCATTTTCATCAAATAAACAAAATAAAACCCAGAATAAATCCTGAAAGACAAGAAATGAGCATTAAAGATGCTTCAGCGGGGTTGTTATAGTTACTAAAAGAGCCCAAATTTCTAAAAATATTGCGAAAAACAAAAATCTTCTGTTTTAGAGTGAATGTTTGAGGTGTCTAGAAGGCATTTATTTCAATTTTAGAAAATTTAATTTTTTTACATTTTTCCATGAAAAGTGCCAATACCCCCCCCCCCTTTGGGTTCAAGGTGAAAATCTCACTCGACACAAATTAAACAAAAATGTTTCCACGTTGTGTATTGGTTTTCATTTTCATCAAATAAACAAAAAAAACCCCAGAATAAATCCTGAAAGACAAGAAATGAGCATAAAAGATGCATCAGCGGGGTTGTTAATGTTACTAAAAGAGCCAAAATTTCTAAAAATATTGCGAAAAACCCCAATCTTCTGTTCAAGAGTGAATATTTGAGGTGTATAGAAGGCATTTATTTCAATTGTAGAAAATTTAATTTTTCAAATTTTTCCATGAAAAGTGCCAATACCCCCCCTTTTAGTTCTAGGTGAAAATCTCACTTGACACAAATCAAACAAAAATGTTTCCATGGTGTGTATTGTTGTTCATTTTCATGAAATAAACAAAATAAAACCCAGAATAAATAGTGAAAGACAAGAAATGAGCATAAAAGATGCTTCAGCGAAAGTGTTAATGTTACTAAAAGAGCCCAAATTTCTAAAAAATTTTCGAAAAACAACAATTTTTAGATTTAGATTGAATGTTTGAGGTGTATAGAAGGCATTTATTTCATTTTTAGAAAATGTAATTTTTCACATTTTTCCATGAAAAGTGCCAATACCCCCCCCTTTGGGTTCTAGGTGAAAATCTCACTCGACACAAATCAAACAAAAATGTTTCCATGGTGTGTATTGTTGTTCATTTTCATCAAGTAAACAAAATAAATCCCAGAATAAATCCTGAAAGACAAGAAATGAGCATAAAAGATGCTTCAGCGGGGTTGTTATAGTTACTAAAAGAGCCCAAATTTCTAAAATTATTGCGAAAAACAAAAATCTTCTGTTTTAGAGTGAATGTTTGAGGTGTCTAGAAGGCATTTATTTCAATTTTAGAAAATTTAATTTTTTTACATTTTTCCATGAAAAGTGCCGATACCCCCCCTTTGGGTTCTAGGTGAAAATCTCAATTGACACAAATCAAACAAAAATGTTTCCATGGTGTGTATTGTTGTTCATTTTCATCAAGTAAACAAAATAAAACCCAGAATAAATCCTGAAAGACAAGAAATGAGCATAAAAGATGCTTCAGCGGGGTTGTTATAGTTACTAAAAGAGCCCAAATTTCTAAAAATATTGCGAAAAACAAAAATCTTCAGTTTTAGAGTGAATGTTTGAGGTGTCTAGAAGGCATTTATTTCAATTTTAGAAAATTTAATTTTTTTACATTTTTCCATGAAAAGTGCCAATACCCCCCCCCCCCTTTGGGTTCAAGGTGAAAATCACAATCGACACAAATTAAACAAAAATGTTTCCACGGTGTGTATTGGTTTTCATTTTCATCAAATAAACAAAATAAAACCCAGAATAAATCCTGAAAGACAAGAAATGAGCATAAAAGATGCATCAGCGGGGTTGTTAATGTTACTAAAAGAGCCAAAATTTCTAAAATTATTGCGAAAAACAAAAATCTTCTTTTTAAGAGTGAATGTTTGAGGTGTATAGAAGGCATTAATTTCATTTTTAGAAAATGTTTTTTTTTCACATTTTTCCATGAAAAGTGCCAATACCCTTTGGGTTCTAGGTGAAAATCTCACTCGACACAAATCAAACAAAAATGTTTCCATGGTGTGTATTGTTTTTCATTTTCATCAAACAAACAAAATAAAACCCAAAATAAATCCTGAAAGACAAGAAATGAGCATAAAAGATCCTGCAGCGCAAGTGATAATGTTAATAAAAGAGCCAAAATTTCTAAAAATATTGCGAAAAACAACAATTTTCAGTTTTAGAGTGAATGTTTGAGGTGTATACAGGGCATTTATTTCATATTTAGAAAATTTAATTTTTCACATTTTTCCATGAAAAGTGCCGATACCCCCCCTTTGGGTTCTAGGTGAAAATCTCCCTCGACAAAAATCAAACAAAAATGTTTACATGGTGTGTATTGTTGCTCATTTTCATCAAAAAAACAAAGTAAAACCCAGAATAAATCCTGAAAGATAAGAAATGAGCATAAAAGATGCTTCAGCTCAAGTGTTAAGGTTACTAAAAGAGCCCAAATTTCTGAAAATATGGCGAAAAACAACAATCTTCTGTTTTAGAGTGAATGTTTGAGGTGCATAAAAGGCATTTTTTTCATTTTTAGTAAATGTTATTTTTCACATTTTTCCATGAAAAGTGCCAATACCCCCTTTGGGTTCTAGGTGAAAATCTCACTCGACAAAAATTAAACAAAAATGTATCCATGGGGTGTATTGTTGTTCTTTTTCATCAAATAAACAAAATAAAACCCAGAATAAATCCTGAAAGAAAATAAATGAGCATAAAAGATGCTTCAGCGCAAGTGTTAATGTTACTAAAAGAGCCCAAATTTCTAAAAATATTGCGAAAAACAATAATTTTCAGATTTTGAGTGAATGTTTGAGGTGTATAGAAGGCATTTTTTCATTTTTAGAAAATGTTTTTTTTCACATTTTTCCATGAAAAGTGCCAATACCCCCCCTTTGGGTTCTAGGTGAAAATCTCACTCGACACAAATCAAACAAAAATGTTTCCATGGTGTGTATTGTTGCTCATTTTCATCAAGTAAACAAAGTAAAACCAAGAATAAATCCTGAAAGATAAGAAATGAGCATTAAAGATGCTTCAGCTCAAGTGATAAGGTTACTAAAAGAGCCCAAATTTCTGAAAATATTACGAAAAACAACAATCTTCTGTTTAAGAGTGAATGTTTTTAGGTGCATAGAAGGCATTTATTTCATTTTTGAAAAGTTAATTTTTCCAATTTTTCCATGAAAAGTGCCAATACCCCCCCCTTTGGGTTCTAGGTGAAAATCTCACTCGACACAAATCAAACAAAAATGTTTCCATGGTGTGTATTGTTGTTCATTTTCATCAAATAAACAAAATAAAACCCAGAATAAATCCTGAAAGACAAGAAATGAGCATTAAAGATGCTTCAGCGGGGTTGTTATAGTTACTAAAAGAGCCCAAATTTCTAAAAATATTGCGAAAAACAAAAATCTTCTGTTTTAGAGTGAATGTTTGAGGTGTCTAGAAGGCATTTATTTCAATTTTAGAAAATTTAATTTTTTTACATTTTTCCATGAAAAGTGCCAATACCCCCCCCCCTTTGGGTTCAAGGTGAAAATCTCACTCGACACAAATTAAACAAAAATGTTTCCACGTTGTGTATTGGTTTTCATTTTCATCAAATAAACAAAAAAAACCCCAGAATAAATCCTGAAAGACAAGAAATGAGCATAAAAGATGCATCAGCGGGGTTGTTAATGTTACTAAAAGAGCCAAAATTTCTAAAAATATTGCGAAAAACCCCAATCTTCTGTTCAAGAGTGAATATTTGAGGTGTATAGAAGGCATTTATTTCAATTGTAGAAAATTTAATTTTTCAAATTTTTCCATGAAAAGTGCCAATACCCCCCCTTTTAGTTCTAGGTGAAAATCTCACTTGACACAAATCAAACAAAAATGTTTCCATGGTGTGTATTGTTGTTCATTTTCATGAAATAAACAAAATAAAACCCAGAATAAATAGTGAAAGACAAGAAATGAGCATAAAAGATGCTTCAGCGAAAGTGTTAATGTTACTAAAAGAGCCCAAATTTCTAAAAAATTTTCGAAAAACAACAATTTTTAGATTTAGATTGAATGTTTGAGGTGTATAGAAGGCATTTATTTCATTTTTAGAAAATGTAATTTTTCACATTTTTCCATGAAAAGTGCCAATACCCCCCCCTTTGGGTTCTAGGTGAAAATCTCACTCGACACAAATCAAACAAAAATGTTTCCATGGTGTGTATTGTTGTTCATTTTCATCAAGTAAACAAAATAAATCCCAGAATAAATCCTGAAAGACAAGAAATGAGCATAAAAGATGCTTCAGCGGGGTTGTTATAGTTACTAAAAGAGCCCAAATTTCTAAAATTATTGCGAAAAACAAAAATCTTCTGTTTTAGAGTGAATGTTTGAGGTGTCTAGAAGGCATTTATTTCAATTTTAGAAAATTTAATTTTTTTACATTTTTCCATGAAAAGTGCCAATACCCCCCCTTTGGGTTCTAGGTGAAAATCTCAATCGACACAAATAAAACAAAAATGGTTCCATGGTGTGTATTGTTGTTCATTTTCATCAAATAAACAAAATAAAACCCAGAATAAATCCTGAAAGACAAGAAATGAGCATAAAAGATGCTTCAGCGGGTTTGTTATAGTTACTAAAAGAGCCCAAATTTCTAAAAATATTGCGAAAAACAAAAATCTTCTGTTTTAGAGTGAATGTTTGAGGTGTCTAGATGGCATTTATTTCAATTTTAGAAAATTTAATTTTTTTACATTTTTCCATGAAAAGTGCCAATACCCCCCCCCCTTTGGGTTCAAGGTGAAAATCTCACTCGACACAAATTAAACAAAAATGTTTCCACGTTGTGTATTGGTTTTCATTTTCATCAAATAAACAAAAAAAACCCCAGAATAAATCCTGAAAGACAAGAAATGAGCATAAAAGATGCATCAGCGGGGTTGTTAATGTTACTAAAAGAGCCAAAATTTCTAAAAATATTGCGAAAAACCCCAATCTTCTGTTCAAGAGTGAATGTTTGAGGTGTATAGAAGGCATTTATTTCAATTGTAGAAAATTTAATTTTTCAAATTTTTCCATGAAAAGTTCCAATACCCCCCCTTTTAGTTCTAGGTGAAAATCTCACTTGACACAAATCAAACAAAAATGTTTCCATGGTGTGTATTGTTGTTCATTTTCATGAAATAAACAAAATAAAACCCAGAATAAATAGTGAAAGACAAGAAATGAGCATAAAAGATGCTTCAGCGAAAGTGTTAATGATACTAAAAGAGCCCAAATTTCTAAAAATTTTTCGAAAAACAACAATTTTTAGATTTAGATTGAATGTTTGAGGTGTATAGAAGGCATTTATTTCATTTTTAGAAAATTTAATTTTCACATTTTTCCATGAATAGTGCCAATACCCCCCCCCTTTGGGTTCTAGGTGAAAATCTCACTCGACACAAATCAAACAAAAATGTTTCCATGGTGTGTATTGTTTTTCATTTTCATCAAACAAACAAAATAAAACCCAGAATAAATCCTGAAAGACAAGAAATGAGCATAAAAGATCCTGCAGCGCAAGTGATAATGTTAATAAAAGAGCCAAAATTTCTAAAAATATTGCGAAAAACAACAATTTTCAGTTTTAGAGTGAATGTTTGAGGTGTATAGAGGGCATTTATTTCATATTTAGAAAATTTAATTTTTCACATTTTTCCATGAAAAGTGCCGATACCCCCCCTTTGGGTTCTAGGTGAAAATCTCACTCGACAAAAATCAAACAAAAATGTTTACATGGTGTGTATTGTTGCTCATTTTCATCAAAAAAACAAAGTAAAACCCAGAATAAATCCTGAAAGATAAGAAATGAGCATAAAAGATGCTTCAGCTCAAGTGTTAAGGTTACTAAAAGAGCCCAAATTTCTGAAAATATGGCGAAAAACAACAATCTTCTGTTTTAGAGTGAATGTTTGAGGTGCATAAAAGGCATTTTTTTCATTTTTAGTAAATGTTATTTTTCACATTTTTCCATGAAAAGTGCCAATACCCCCCCCTTTGGGTTCTAGGTGAAAATCTCACTCGACAAAAATCAAACAAAAATGTTTCCATGGGGTGTATTGTTGTTCATTTTCATCAAATAAACAAAATAAAACCCAGAATAAATCCTGAAAGAAAATAAATGAGCATAAAAGATGCTTCAGCGCAAGTGTTAATGTTACTAAAAGAGCCCAAATTTCTAAAAATATTGCGAAAAACAATAATTTTCAGATTTTGAGTGAATGTTTGAGGTGTATAGAAGGCATTTTTTCATTTTTAGAAAATGTTTTTTTTCACATTTTTCCATGAAAAGTGCCAATACCCCCCCTTTGGGTTCTAGGTGAAAATCTCACTCGACACAAATCAAACAAAAAGGTTTCCATGGTGTGTATTGTTGTTCATTTTCATCAAGTAAACAAAGTAAAACCAAGAATAAATCCTGAAAGATAAGAAATGAGCATTAAAGATGCTTCAGCTCAAGTGATAAGGTTACTAAAAGAGCCCAAATTTCTGAAAATATTACGAAAAACAACAATCTTCTGTTTAAGAGTGAATGTTTGAGGTGCATAGAAGGCATTTATTTCATTTTTGAAAAGTTAATTTTTCACATTTTTCCATGAAAAGTGCCAATACCCCCCCCTTTGGGTTCTAGGTGAAAATCTCACTCGACACAAATCAAACAAAAATGTTTCCATGGTGTGTATTGTTGTTCATTTTCATCAAGTAAACAAAATAAAACCCAGAATAAATCCTGAAAGACAAGAAATGAGCATAAAAGATGCTTCAGCGGGGTTGTTATAGTTACTAAAAGAGCCCAAATTTCTAAAAATATTGCGAAAAACAAAAATCTTCTGTTTTAGAGTGAATGTTTGAGGTGTCTAGAAGGCATTTATTTCAATTGTAGAAAATTTAATTTTTCAAATTTTTCCATGAAAAGTGCCAATACCCCCCCTTTTAGTTCTAGGTGAAAATCTCACTTGACACAAATCAAACAAAAATGTTTCCATGGTGTGTATTGTTGTTCATTTTTATGAAATAAACAAAATAAAACCCAGAATAAATAGTGAAAGACAAGAAATGAGCATAAAAGATGCTTCAGCGAAAGTGTTAATGTTACTAAAAGAGCCCAAATTTCTAAAAATATTTCGAAAAACAACAATTTTCAGATTTAGATTGAATGTCTGAGGTGTATAGAAGGCATTTATTTCATTTTTAGAAAATTTAATTTTCACATTTTTCCATGAAAAGTGCCGATACCCCCCCTTTGGGTTCTAGGTGAAAATCTCACTCGTCAAAAATCAAACAAAAATGTTTCCATGGTGTGTATTGTTTTTCATTTTCATCAAACAAACAAAATAAAACCCAGAATAAATCCTGAAAGACAAGAAATGAGCATAAAAGATCCTGCAGCGCAAGTGATAATGTTAATAAAAGAGCCAAAATTTCTAAAAATATTGCGAAAAACAACAATTTTCAGTTTTAGAGTGAATGTTTGAGGTGTATAGAGGGCATTTATTTCATTTTTAGAAAATTTAATTTTCACATTTTTCCATGAAAAGTGCCGATACCCCCCCTTTGGGTTCTAGGTGAAAATCTCACTCGACACAAATCAAACAAAAATGTTTCCATGGGGTGTATTGTTGTTCATTTTCATCAAATGAACAAAATAAAACCCAGAATAAATAGTGAAAGAAAAGAAATGAGCATAAAAGATGCTTCAGCGCAAGTGTTAATGTTACTAAAAGAGCCCAAATTTCTAAAAATATTGCGAAAAACAAAAGTTTTCAGATTTTGAGTGAATGTTTGAGGTGTAGAGAAGGCATTTATTTCATTTTTAGAAAATGTTTTTTTCACATTTTTCCATGAAAAGTGCCGATACCCCCCCTTTGGGTTCTAGGTGAAAATCTCACTCGACAAAAATCAAACAAAAATGTTTCCATGGGGTGTATTGTTGTTCATTTTCATCAAATAAACAAAATAAAACCCAGAATAAATCCTGAAAGAAAATAAATGAGCATAAAAGATGCTTCAGCGCAAGTGTTAATGTTACTAAAAGAGCCCAAATTTCTAAAAATATTGCGAAAAACAATAATTTTCAGATTTTGAGTGAATGTTTGAGGTGTATAGAGGGCATTTATTTCATATTTAGGAAATTTAATTTTTCACATTTTTCCATGAAAAGTGCCGATACCCCCCCCCTTTGGGTTCAAGGTGAAAATCTCAATCGACACTAATCAAACAAAAATGTTTCCATGGTGTGTATTTTTGTTCATTTTCATCTAGTAAACAAAATAAAACCCAGAATAAATCCTGAAAGACAAGAAATGAGCATAAAAGATGCTTTAGCGCAAGTGAAGCGAAAGCGAAAAACAACAATTTTCAGATTTAGAGTGAATGTTTGAGGTGTATAGAAGGCATTTATTTCATTTTTAGAAAATGTTTTTTTTCACATTTTTCCATGAAAAGTGCCAATACCCCCCCCTTTGGGTTCAAGGTGAAAATCTCACTCGCCACAAATCAAACAAAAATGTTTCCATGGTGTGTATTGTTGTTCATATTCATTAAATAAACAAAATTAAACCCAGAATAAATCCTGAAAGGCAAGAAATGAGCATAAAAGATGCTTCAGCGAAAGTGTTAATGTTACTAAAAGAGCCAAAATTTCTAAAAATATTGCGAAAAACAACAATTTTCAGATTAAGAGTGAATGTTTGAGGTGTATAGAAGGCTTTTATTTAATTTTTAGAAAATTTAATTTTTCACATTTTTCCATGAAAAGTGCCAATACCCCCCCCTTTTGGTTCTAGGTGAAAATCTCACTCGACACAAATCAAACAAAAATGTTTCCATGGTGTGTATTGTTGTTAATTTTCATCAAGTAAACAAAATAAAACCCAGAATAAATCCTGAAAGACAAGAAATGAGCATAAAAGATGCTTCAGCGGGGTTGTTATAGTTACTAAAAGAGCCCAAATTTCTAAAAATATTGCGAAAAACAAAAATCTTCTGTTTTAGAGTGAATGTTTGAGGTGTCTAGAAGGCATTTATTTCAATTTTAGAAAATTTAATTTTTTTACATTTTTCCATGAAAAGTGCCAATACCCCCCCCCTTTGGGTTCAAGGTGAAAATCTCACTCGAAACAAATTAAACAAAAATGTTTCCACGGTGTGTATTGGTTTTCATTTTCATCAAATAAACAAAAAAAACCCCAGAATAAATCCTGAAAGACAAGAAATGAGCATAAAAGATGCTTCAGCGGGGTTGTTAATGTTACTAAAAGAGCCAAAATTTCTAAAAATATTGCGAAAAACCCCAATCTTCTGTTCAAGAGTGAATGTTTGAGGTGTATAGAAGGCTTTTATTTAATTTTTAGAAAATTTAATTTTTCACATTTTTCCATGAAAAGTGCCAATACCCCCCCCTTTTGGTTCTAGGTGAAAATCTCACTCGACACAAATCAAACAAAAATGTTTCCATGGTGTGTATTGTTGTTCATTTTCATCAAGTAAACAAAATAAAACCCAGAATAAATCCTGAAAGACAAGAAATGAGCATAAAAGATGCTTCAGCGGGGTTGTTATAGTTACTAAAAGAGCCCAAATTTCTAAAAATATTGCGAAAAACAAAAATCTTCTGTTTTAGAGTGAATGTTTGAGGTGTCTAGAAGGCATTTATTTCATTTTTAGAAAATGTTTTTTTTCACATTTTTCCATGAAAAGTGCCAATACCCCCCCCTTTGGGTTCAAGGTGAAAATCTCACTCGCCACAAATCAAACAAAAATGTTTCCATGGTGTGTATTGTTGTTCATTTTCATTAAATAAACAAAATTAAACCCAGAATAAATCCTGAAAGGCAAGAAATGAGCATAAAAGATGCTTCAGCGAAAGTGTTAATGTTACTAAAAGAGCCAAAATTTCTAAAAATATTGCGAAAAACAACAATTTTCAGATTAAGAGTGAATGTTTGAGGTGTATAGAAGGCTTTTATTTAATTTTTAGAAAATTTAATTTTTCAAATTTTTCCATGAAAAGTGCCGATACCCCCCCTTTTAGTTCTAGGTGAAAATCTCACTTGACACAAATCAAACAAAAATGTTTCCGTGGTGTGTATTGTTGTTCATTTTCATGAAATAAACAAAATAAAACCCAGAATAAATAGTGAAAGACAAGAAATGAGCATAAAAGATGCTTCAGCGAAAGTGTTAATGTTACTAAAAGAGCCCAAATTTCTAAAAATATTTCGAAAAACAACAATTTTCAGATTTAGATTGAATGTCTGAGGTGTATAGAAGGCATTTATTTCATTTATAGAAAATTTAATTTTCACATTTTTCCATGAAAAGTGCCGATACCCCCCCTTTGGGTTCTAGGTGAAAATCTCACTCGACACAAATCAAACAAAAATGTTTCCATGGTGTGTATTGTTGTTCATTTTCATCAAGTAAACAAAATAAAACCCAGAATAAATCCTGAAAGACAAGAAATGAGCATAAAAGATGCTTCAGCGGGGTTGTTATAGTTACTAAAAGAGCCCAAATTTCTAAAAATATTGCAAAAAACAAAAATCTTCTGTTTTAGAGTGAATGTTTGAGGTGTCTAGAAGGCATTTATTTCAATTTTAGAAAATTTAATTTTTTTACATTTTTCCATGAAAAGTGCCAATACCCCCCCCCCTTTGGGTTCAAGGTGAAAATCTCAATCGACACAAATTAAACAAAAATGTTTCCACGGTGTGTATTGGTTTTCATTTTCATCAAATAAACAAAATAAAACCCAGAATAAATCCTGAAAGACAAGAAATGAGCATAAAAGATGCATCAGCGGGGTTGTTAATGTTACTAAAAGAGCCAAAATTTCTAAAAATATTGCGAAAAACCCCAATCTTCTGTTCAAGAGTGAATGTTTGAGGTGTATATAAGGCATTTATTTCAATTGTAGAAAATTTAATTTTTCAAATTTTTCCATGAAAAGTGCCAATACCCCCCCTTTTAGTTCTAGGTGAAAATCTCACTTGACACAAATCAAACAAAAATGTTTCCATGGTGTGTATTGTTGTTCATTTTCATGAAATAAACAAAATAAAACCCAGAATAAATAGTGAAAGACAAGAAATGAGCATAAAAGATGCTTCAGCGAAAGTGTTAATGTTACTAAAAGAGCGAAAATTTCTAAAAATTTTTCGAAAAACAACAATTTTCAGTTTTAGAGTGAATGTTTGAGGTGTATAGAGGGCATTTATTTCATATTTAGAAAATTTAATTTTTCACATTTTTCCATGAAAAGTTCCGATAAATATACCTTTGGGTTCTAGGTGAAAATCTCACTCGACAAAAATCAAACAAAAAAGTTTCCATGGTGTGTATTGTTGTTCATTTTCATCAAATAAACAAAATAAAACCCAGAATAAATACTGAAAGACAAGAAATGAGCATAAAAGATGCTTCAGCGGGGTTGTAAATGTTACTTAAAGAGCCCAAATTTCTAAAAATATTGCGAAAAACAACAATTTTCAGACTTTGAGTGAATGTTTGAGGTGTATAGAAGGCATTTATTTTATTTTTAGAAAATTTAATTTTTCACATTTTTCCATGAAAAGTGCCCTTTGGGTTCTAGGTTAAAATCTCACTCGACACAAATCAAACAAAAATGTTTCCATGGAGTGTATTGTTGTTCATTTTCATCAAATAAACAAAGTAAAACCAAGAATAAATCCTGAAAGATAAGAAATGAGCATTAAAGATGCTTCAGCTCAAGTGTTAAGGTTACTAAAAGAGCCCAAATTTCTGAAAATATTGCGAAAAACAAATATTTTCAGTTTAAGAGTGAATGTTTGAGGTGTATAGAAGGCATTTATTTCATTTTTAGAAAATTAAATTTTTCACATTTTTCCATGAAAAGTGCCAATACCCCCCCTTTGGGTTCTAGGTGAAAATCTCACTCGACACATATCAAACAAAAATGTTTCCATGGTGTGTATTGTTGTTCATTTACATCAAATAAACAAAATAAAACCGAGAATAAATACTGAAATACAAGAAATGAGAATAAAAGATGCTTCAGCGGAATTGTTAATGTTATTAAAAGAGCCCAAATTTCTAAAAATATTGCGAAAAACAACAATTTTCAGTTTTAGAGTGAATGTTTGAGGTGTATAGAAGGCATTTATTTCAATTTTAGAAAATTTAATTTTTCACATTTTTCCATGAAAAGTGCCAATACCCCCCCTTTGTTTTCTAGGTGAAAATCTCACTCGACACAAATCAAACAAAAATGTTTCCATGGTGTGTATTGTTTTTCATTTTCATCAAACAAAGAAAATAAAACCCAGAATAAATCCTGAAAGACAAGAAATGAGCATAAAAGATCCTGCAGCGCAAGTGATAATGTTAATAAAAGAGCCAAAATTTCTAAAAATATTGCGAAAAACAACAATTTTCAGTTTTAGAGTGAATGTTTGAGGTGTATAGAGGGCATTTATTTCATATTTAGAAAATTTAATTTTTCACATTTTTCCATGAAAAGTGCCGATACCCCCCCTTTGGGTTCTAGGTGAAAATCACACTCGACACAAATCAAACAAAAATGTTTCCATGGGGTGTATTGTTGTTCATTTTCATCAAATGAACAAAATAAAACCCAGAATAAATAGTGAAAGAAAAGAAATGAGCATAAAAGATGCTTCAGCGCAAGTGTTAATGTTACTAAAAGAGCCCAAATTTCTAAAAATATTGCGAAAAACAAAAATTTTCAGATTTTGAGTGAATGTTTGAGGTGTAGAGAAGGCATTTATTTCATTTTTAGAAAATGTTTTTTTTCACATTTTTCCATGAAAAGTGCCGATACCCCCCCTTTGGGTTCTAGGTGAAAATCTCACTCGATAAAAATCAAACAAAAATGTTTCCATGGGGTGTATTGTTGTTCATTTTCATCAAATAAACAAAATAAAACCCAGAATAAATCCTGAAAGAAAATAAATGAGCATAAAAGATGCTTCAGCGCAAGTGTTAATGTTACTAAAAGAGCCCAAATTTCTAAAAATATTGCGAAAAACAATAATTTTCAGATTTTGAGTGAATGTTTGAGGTGTATAAAGGGCATTTATTTCATATTTAGGAAATTTAATTTTTCACATTTTTCCATGAAAAGTGCCGATACCCCCCCTTTGGGTTCTAGGTGAAAATCTCACTCGACACAAATCAAACAAAAATGTTTCCATGGTGTGTATTCTTGTTCATTTTCATCAAGTAAACAAAATAAAACCCAGAATAAATCCTGAAAGACAAGAAATGAGCATAAAAGATGCTTCAGCGGGGTTGTTATAGTTACTAAAAGAGCCCAAATTTCTAAAAATATTGCAAAAAACAAAAATCTTCTGTTTTAGAGTGAATGTTTGAGGTGTCTAGAAGGCATTTATTTCAATTTTAGAAAATTTAATTTTTTTACATTTTTCCATGAAAAGTGCCAATACCCCCCCCCCTTTGGGTTCAAGGTGAAAATCTCAATCGACACAAATTAAACAAAAATGTTTCCACGGTGTGTATTGGTTTTCATTTTCATCAAATAAACAAAATAAAACCCAGAATAAATCCTGAAAGACAAGAAATGAGCATAAAAGATGCATCAGCGGGGTTGTTAATGTTACTAAAAGAGCCAAAATTTCTAAAAATATTGCGAAAAACCCCAATCTTCTGTTCAAGAGTGAATGTTTGAGGTGTATAGAAGGCATTTATTTCAATTGTAGAAAATTTAATTTTTCAAATTTTTCCATGAAAAGTGCCAATACCCCCCCTTTTAGTTCTAGGTGAAAATCTCACTTGACACAAATCAAACAAAAATGTTTCCATGGTGTGTATTGTTGTTCATTTTCATGAAATAAACAAAATAAAACCCAGAATAAATAGTGAAAGACAAGAAATGAGCATAAAAGATGCTTCAGCGAAAGTGTTAATGTTACTAAAAGAGCCCAAATTTCTAAAAATTTTTCGAAAAACAACAATTTTCAGTTTTAGAGTGAATGTTTGAGGTGTATAGAGGGCATTTATTTCATATTTAGAAAATTTAATTTTTCACATTTTTCCATGAAAAGTTCCGATACCCCCCCTTTGGGTTCTAGGTGAAAATCTCACTCGACAAAAATCAAACAAAAAAGTTTCCATGGTGTGTATTGTTGTTCATTTTCATCAAATAAACAAAATAAAACCCAGAATAAATACTGAAAGACAAGAAATGAGCATAAAAGATGCTTCAGCGGGGTTGTAAATGTTACTTAAAGAGCCCAAATTTCTAAAAATATTGCGAAAAACAACAATTTTCAGACTTTGAGTGAATGTTTGAGGTGTATAGAAGGCATTTATTTCATTTTTAGAAAATTTAATTTTTCACATTTTTCCATGAAAAGTGCCCTTTGGGTTCTAGGTTAAAATCTCACTCGACACAAATCAAACAAAAATGTTTCCATGGAGTGTATTGTTGTTCATTTTCATCAAATAAACAAAGTAAAACCAAGAATAAATCCTGAAAGATAAGAAATGAGCATTAAAGATGCTTCAGCTCAAGTGTTAAGGTTACTAAAAGAGCCCAAATTTCTGAAAATATTGCGAAAAACAAATATTTTCAGTTTAAGAGTGAATGTTTGAGGTGTATAGAAGGCATTTATTTCATTTTTAGAAAATTAAATTTTTCACATTTTCCATGAAAAGTGCCAATACCCCCCCTTTGGGTTCTAGGTGAAAATCTCACTCGACACATATCAAACAAAAATGTTTCCATGGTGTGTATTGTTGTTCATTTACATCAAATAAACAAAATAAAACCGAGAATAAATACTGAAATACAAGAAATGAGAATAAAAGATGCTTCAGCGGAATTGTTAATGTTATTAAAAGAGCCCAAATTTCTAAAAATATTGCGAAAAACAACAATTTTCAGTTTTAGAGTGAATGTTTGAGGTGTATAGAAGGCATTTATTTCAATTTTAGAAAATTTAATTTTTCACATTTTTCCATGAAAAGTGCCAATACCCCCCCTTTGTTTTCTAGGTGAAAATCTCACTCGACACAAATCAAACAAAAATGTTTCCATGATGAGTATTGTTGTTCATTTTCATCAAATAAACAAAATAAAACCGAGAATAAATACTGAAATACAAGAAATGAGCATGAAAGATGCTTCACCGGAATTGTTAATGTTATTAAAAGAGCCCAAATTTCTAAAAATATTGCGAAAAACAACAATTTTCAGTTTAAGAGTGAATGTTTGAGGTGTATAGAAGGCATTTATTTCATTTTTAGAAAATTTAATTTTTCACATTTTTCCAAGAAAAGTGCCCTTTGGGTCCTAGGTTAAAATCTCACTCGACACAAATCAAACAAAAATGTTTCCATGGAGTGAATTGTTGTTCATTTTCATCAAATAAACAAAGTAAAACCAAGAATAAATCCTGAAAGATAAGAAATGAGCATTAAAGATGCTTCAGCTCAAGTGTCAAGGTTACTAAAAGAGCCCAAATTTCTGAAAATATTGCGAAAAACAAATATTTTCAGTTTAAGAGTGAATGTTTGAGGTGTATAGAAGGCATTTATTTCATTTTTAGAAAATTAAATTTTTCACATTTTTCCATGAAAAGTGCCAATACCCCCCCTTTGGGTTCTAGGTGAAAATCTCACTCGACACATATCAAACAAAAATGTTTCCATGGTGTGTATTGTTGTTCATTTACATCAAATAAACAAAATAAAACCGAGAATAAATACTGAAATACAAGAAATGAGAATAAAAGATGCTTCAGCGGAATTGTTAATGTTATTAAAAGAGCCCAAATTTCTAAAAATATTGCGAAAAACAACAATTTTCAGTTTTAGAGTGAATGTTTGAGGTGTATAGAAGGCATTTATTTCAATTTTAGAAAATTTAATTTTTCACATTTTTCCATGAAAAGTGCCAATACCCCCCCTTTGTTTTCTAGGTGAAAATCTCACTCGACACAAATCAAACAAAAATGTTTCCATGGTGTGTATTGTTTTTCATTTTCATCAAACAAAGAAAATAAAACCCAGAATAAATCCTGAAAGACAAGAAATGAGCATAAAAGATCCTGCAGCGCAAGTGATAATGTTAATAAAAGAGCCAAAATTTCTAAAAATATTGCGAAAAACAACAATTTTCAGTTTTAGAGTGAATGTTTGAGGTGTATAGAGGGCATTTATTTCATATTTAGAAAATTTAATTTTTCACATTTTTCCATGAAAAGTGCCGATACCCCCCCTTTGGGTTCTAGGTGAAAATCACACTCGACACAAATCAAACAAAAATGTTTCCATGGGGTGTATTGTTGTTCATTTTCATCAAATGAACAAAATAAAACCCAGAATAAATAGTGAAAGAAAAGAAATGAGCATAAAAGATGCTTCAGCGCAAGTGTTAATGTTACTAAAAGAGCCCAAATTTCTAAAAATATTGCGAAAAACAAAAATTTTCAGATTTTGAGTGAATGTTTGAGGTGTAGAGAAGGCATTTATTTCATTTTTAGAAAATGTTTTTTTTCACATTTTTCCATGAAAAGTGCCGATACCCCCCCTTTGGGTTCTAGGTGAAAATCTCACTCGATAAAAATCAAACAAAAATGTTTCCATGGGGTGTATTGTTGTTCATTTTCATCAAATAAACAAAATAAAACCCAGAATAAATCCTGAAAGAAAATAAATGAGCATAAAAGATGCTTCAGCGCAAGTGTTAATGTTACTAAAAGAGCCCAAATTTCTAAAAATATTGCGAAAAACAATAATTTTCAGATTTTGAGTGAATGTTTGAGGTGTATAAAGGGCATTTATTTCATATTTAGGAAATTTAATTTTTCACATTTTTCCATGAAAAGTGCCGATACCCCCCCTTTGGGTTCTAGGTGAAAATCTCACTCGACACAAATCAAACAAAAATGTTTCCATGGTGTGTATTCTTGTTCATTTTCATCAAGTAAACAAAATAAAACCCAGAATAAATCCTGAAAGACAAGAAATGAGCATAAAAGATGCTTCAGCGGGGTTGTTATAGTTACTAAAAGAGCCCAAATTTCTAAAAATATTGCAAAAAACAAAAATCTTCTGTTTTAGAGTGAATGTTTGAGGTGTCTAGAAGGCATTTATTTCAATTTTAGAAAATTTAATTTTTTTACATTTTTCCATGAAAAGTGCCAATACCCCCCCCCCTTTGGGTTCAAGGTGAAAATCTCAATCGACACAAATTAAACAAAAATGTTTCCACGGTGTGTATTGGTTTTCATTTTCATCAAATAAACAAAATAAAACCCAGAATAAATCCTGAAAGACAAGAAATGAGCATAAAAGATGCATCAGCGGGGTTGTTAATGTTACTAAAAGAGCCAAAATTTCTAAAAATATTGCGAAAAACCCCAATCTTCTGTTCAAGAGTGAATGTTTGAGGTGTATAGAAGGCATTTATTTCAATTGTAGAAAATTTAATTTTTCAAATTTTTCCATGAAAAGTGCCAATACCCCCCCTTTTAGTTCTAGGTGAAAATCTCACTTGACACAAATCAAACAAAAATGTTTCCATGGTGTGTATTGTTGTTCATTTTCATGAAATAAACAAAATAAAACCCAGAATAAATAGTGAAAGACAAGAAATGAGCATAAAAGATGCTTCAGCGAAAGTGTTAATGTTACTAAAAGAGCCCAAATTTCTAAAAATTTTTCGAAAAACAACAATTTTCAGTTTTAGAGTGAATGTTTGAGGTGTATAGAGGGCATTTATTTCATATTTAGAAAATTTAATTTTTCACATTTTTCCATGAAAAGTTCCGATACCCCCCCTTTGGGTTCTAGGTGAAAATCTCACTCGACAAAAATCAAACAAAAAAGTTTCCATGGTGTGTATTGTTGTTCATTTTCATCAAATAAACAAAATAAAACCCAGAATAAATACTGAAAGACAAGAAATGAGCATAAAAGATGCTTCAGCGGGGTTGTAAATGTTACTTAAAGAGCCCAAATTTCTAAAAATATTGCGAAAAACAACAATTTTCAGACTTTGAGTGAATGTTTGAGGTGTATAGAAGGCATTTATTTCATTTTTAGAAAATTTAATTTTTCACATTTTTCCATGAAAAGTGCCCTTTGGGTTCTAGGTTAAAATCTCACTCGACACAAATCAAACAAAAATGTTTCCATGGAGTGTATTGTTGTTCATTTTCATCAAATAAACAAAGTAAAACCAAGAATAAATCCTGAAAGATAAGAAATGAGCATTAAAGATGCTTCAGCTCAAGTGTTAAGGTTACTAAAAGAGCCCAAATTTCTGAAAATATTGCGAAAAACAAATATTTTCAGTTTAAGAGTGAATGTTTGAGGTGTATAGAAGGCATTTATTTCATTTTTAGAAAATTAAATTTTTCACATTTTCCATGAAAAGTGCCAATACCCCCCCTTTGGGTTCTAGGTGAAAATCTCACTCGACACATATCAAACAAAAATGTTTCCATGGTGTGTATTGTTGTTCATTTACATCAAATAAACAAAATAAAACCGAGAATAAATACTGAAATACAAGAAATGAGAATAAAAGATGCTTCAGCGGAATTGTTAATGTTATTAAAAGAGCCCAAATTTCTAAAAATATTGCGAAAAACAACAATTTTCAGTTTTAGAGTGAATGTTTGAGGTGTATAGAAGGCATTTATTTCAATTTTAGAAAATTTAATTTTTCACATTTTTCCATGAAAAGTGCCAATACCCCCCCTTTGTTTTCTAGGTGAAAATCTCACTCGACACAAATCAAACAAAAATGTTTCCATGATGAGTATTGTTGTTCATTTTCATCAAATAAACAAAATAAAACCGAGAATAAATACTGAAATACAAGAAATGAGCATGAAAGATGCTTCACCGGAATTGTTAATGTTATTAAAAGAGCCCAAATTTCTAAAAATATTGCGAAAAACAACAATTTTCAGTTTAAGAGTGAATGTTTGAGGTGTATAGAAGGCATTTATTTCATTTTTAGAAAATTTAATTTTTCACATTTTTCCAAGAAAAGTGCCCTTTGGGTCCTAGGTTAAAATCTCACTCGACACAAATCAAACAAAAATGTTTCCATGGAGTGAATTGTTGTTCATTTTCATCAAATAAACAAAGTAAAACCAAGAATAAATCCTGAAAGATAAGAAATGAGCATTAAAGATGCTTCAGCTCAAGTGTTAAGGTTACTAAAAGAGCCCAAATTTCTGAAAATATTGCGAAAAACAAATATTTTCAGTTTAAGAGTGAATGTTTGAGGTGTATAGAAGGCATTTATTTCATTTTTAGAAAATTAAATTTTTCACATTTTTCCATGAAAAGTGCCAATACCCCCCCTTTGGGTTCTAGGTGAAAATCTCACTCGACACATATCAAACAAAAATGTTTCCATGGTGTGTATTGTTGTTCATTTACATCAAATAAACAAAATAAAACCGAGAATAAATACTGAAATACAAGAAATGAGAATAAAAGATGCTTCAGCGGAATTGTTAATGTTATTAAAAGAGCCCAAATTTCTAAAAATATTGCGAAAAACAACAATTTTCAGTTTTAGAGTGAATGTTTGAGGTGTATAGAAGGCATTTATTTCAATTTTAGAAAATTTAATTTTTCACATTTTTCCATGAAAAGTGCCAATACCCCCCCTTTGTTTTCTAGGTGAAAATCTCACTCGACACAAATCAAACAAAAATGTTTCCATGGTGTGTATTGTTTTTCATTTTCATCAAACAAAGAAAATAAAACCCAGAATAAATCCTGAAAGACAAGAAATGAGCATAAAAGATCCTGCAGCGCAAGTGATAATGTTAATAAAAGAGCCAAAATTTCTAAAAATATTGCGAAAAACAACAATTTTCAGTTTTAGAGTGAATGTTTGAGGTGTATAGAGGGCATTTATTTCATATTTAGAAAATTTAATTTTTCACATTTTTCCATGAAAAGTGCCGATACCCCCCCTTTGGGTTCTAGGTGAAAATCACACTCGACACAAATCAAACAAAAATGTTTCCATGGGGTGTATTGTTGTTCATTTTCATCAAATGAACAAAATAAAACCCAGAATAAATAGTGAAAGAAAAGAAATGAGCATAAAAGATGCTTCAGCGCAAGTGTTAATGTTACTAAAAGAGCCCAAATTTCTAAAAATATTGCGAAAAACAAAAATTTTCAGATTTTGAGTGAATGTTTGAGGTGTAGAGAAGGCATTTATTTCATTTTTAGAAAATGTTTTTTTTCACATTTTTCCATGAAAAGTGCCGATACCCCCCCTTTGGGTTCTAGGTGAAAATCTCACTCGATAAAAATCAAACAAAAATGTTTCCATGGGGTGTATTGTTGTTCATTTTCATCAAATAAACAAAATAAAACCCAGAATAAATCCTGAAAGAAAATAAATGAGCATAAAAGATGCTTCAGCGCAAGTGTTAATGTTACTAAAAGAGCCCAAATTTCTAAAATATTGCGAAAAACAATAATTTTCAGATTTTGAGTGAATGTTTGAGGTGTATAAAGGGCATTTATTTCATATTTAGGAAATTTAATTTTTCACATTTTTCCATGAAAAGTGCCGATACCCCCCCTTTGGGTTCTAGGTGAAAATCTCACTCGACACAAATCAAACAAAAATGTTTCCATGGTGTGTATTCTTGTTCATTTTCATCAAGTAAACAAAATAAAACCCAGAATAAATCCTGAAAGACAAGAAATGAGCATAAAAGATGCTTCAGCGGGGTTGTTATAGTTACTAAAAGAGCCCAAATTTCTAAAAATATTGCAAAAAACAAAAATCTTCTGTTTTAGAGTGAATGTTTGAGGTGTCTAGAAGGCATTTATTTCAATTTTAGAAAATTTAATTTTTTTACATTTTTCCATGAAAAGTGCCAATACCCCCCCCCCTTTGGGTTCAAGGTGAAAATCTCAATCGACACAAATTAAACAAAAATGTTTCCACGGTGTGTATTGGTTTTCATTTTCATCAAATAAACAAAATAAAACCCAGAATAAATCCTGAAAGACAAGAAATGAGCATAAAAGATGCATCAGCGGGGTTGTTAATGTTACTAAAAGAGCCAAAATTTCTAAAAATATTGCGAAAAACCCCAATCTTCTGTTCAAGAGTGAATGTTTGAGGTGTATAGAAGGCATTTATTTCAATTGTAGAAAATTTAATTTTTCAAATTTTTCCATGAAAAGTGCCAATACCCCCCCTTTTAGTTCTAGGTGAAAATCTCACTTGACACAAATCAAACAAAAATGTTTCCATGGTGTGTATTGTTGTTCATTTTCATGAAATAAACAAAATAAAACCCAGAATAAATAGTGAAAGACAAGAAATGAGCATAAAAGATGCTTCAGCGAAAGTGTTAATGTTACTAAAAGAGCCCAAATTTCTAAAAAATTTTCGAAAAACAACAATTTTCAGTTTTAGAGTGAATGTTTGAGGTGTATAGAGGGCATTTATTTCATATTTAGAAAATTTAATTTTTCACATTTTTCCATGAAAAGTTCCGATACCCCCCCTTTGGGTTCTAGGTGAAAATCTCACTCGACAAAAATCAAACAAAAAGTTTCCATGGTGTGTATTGTTGTTCATTTTCATCAAATAAACAAAATAAAACCCAGAATAAATACTGAAAGACAAGAAATGAGCATAAAAGATGCTTCAGCGGGGTTGTAAATGTTACTTAAAGAGCCCAAATTTCTAAAAATATTGCGAAAAACAACAATTTTCAGACTTTGAGTGAATGTTTGAGGTGTATAGAAGGCATTTATTTCATTTTTAGAAAATTTAATTTTTCACATTTTTCCATGAAAAGTGCCCTTTGGGTTCTAGGTTAAAATCTCACTCGACACAAATCAAACAAAAATGTTTCCATGGAGTGTATTGTTGTTCATTTTCATCAAATAAACAAAGTAAAACCAAGAATAAATCCTGAAAGATAAGAAATGGCCATTAAAGATGCTTCAGCTCAAGTGTTAAGGTTACTAAAAGAGCCCAAATTTCTGAAAATATTGCGAAAAAACAAATATTTTCAGTTTAAGAGTGAATGTTTGAGGTGTATAGAAGGCATTTATTTCATTTTTAGAAAATTAAATTTTTCACATTTTCCATGAAAAGTGCCAATACCCCCCCTTTGGGTTCTAGGTGAAAATCTCACTCGACACATATCAAACAAAAATGTTTCCATGGTGTGTATTGTTGTTCATTTACATCAAATAAACAAAATAAAACCGAGAATAAATACTGAAATACAAGAAATGAGAATAAAAGATGCTTCAGCGGAATTGTTAATGTTATTAAAAGAGCCCAAATTTCTAAAAATATTGCGAAAAACAACAATTTTCAG
Source organism: Hetaerina americana (assembly GCF_022747635.1). Classification (NCBI taxonomy): domain Eukaryota; kingdom Metazoa; phylum Arthropoda; class Insecta; order Odonata; family Calopterygidae; genus Hetaerina; species Hetaerina americana. The sequence goes on along the minus strand of NW_027286843.1, from coordinate 220,765 downwards.
TTTTAGAGTGAATGTTTGAGGTGTATAGAAGGCATTTATTTCAATTTTAGAAAATTTAATTTTTCACATTTTTCCATGAAAAGTGCCAATACCCCCCCTTTGTTTTCTAGGTGAAAATCTCACTCGACACAAATCAAACAAAAATGTTTCCATGATGAGTATTGTTGTTCATTTTCATCAAATAAACAAAATAAAACCGAGAATAAATACTGAAATACAAGAAATGAGCATGAAAGATGCTTCACCGGAATTGTTAATGTTATTAAAAGAGCCCAAATTTCTAAAAATATTGCGAAAAACAACAATTTTCAGTTTAAGAGTGAATGTTTGAGGTGTATAGAAGGCATTTATTTCATTTTTAGAAAATTTAATTTTTCACATTTTTCCAAGAAAAGTGCCCTTTGGGTCCTAGGTTAAAATCTCACTCGACACAAATCAAACAAAAATGTTTCCATGGAGTGAATTGTTGTTCATTTTCATCAAATAAACAAGGTAAAACCAAGAATAAATCCTGAAAGATAAGAAATGAGCATTACAGATGCTTCAGCTCAAGTGTTAAGGTTACTAAAAGAGCCCAAATTTCTGAAAATATTGCGAAAAAGAACAATTTTCAGTTTAAGAGTGAATGTTTGAGGTGTATAGAAGGCATTTATTTCATTTTTTAAAACTTTAATTTTTCACATTTTTCCATGAAAAGTGCCAATACCCCCCCCCCTCTTTGGGTTCTAGGTGAAAATCTCACTCGACACATATCAAACAAAAATGTTTCCATGGTGTGTATTGTTGTTCATTTACATCAAATAAACAAAATAAAACCCAGAATAAATACTGAAATACAAGAAATGAGCATATGAGATGCTTCAGCGGGGTTGTTAATGTTACGAAAAGAGCCCAAATTTCTAAAAATATTGCGAAAAACCACAATTTTCAGTTTAAGAGTGAATGTTTGAGGTGTATAGAAGGCATTTATTTCATTTTTAGAAAATTTAATTTTTCACATTTTTCCATGAAAAGTTCCAATACCCCCCTTTGGGTTCTAGGTGAAAATCTCACTCGACACAAATCAAACAAAAATGTTTCCATGGTGTGTATTGTTGTTCATTTTCTACAAATAAACAAAATTAAACCCATAATAAATCCTGAAAGGCAAGAAATGAGCATAAAAGATGCTTCAGACGGGTTGTTAATGTTACTAAAAGAGCCCAAATTTCTAAAAATATTGCGAAAAACAACATTTTTCAGTTTTAGAGTGAATGTTTGAGGTGTATAGAAGGCATTTATTTTATTTTTAGAAAATTTAATTTTTCACATTTTTCCATGAAAAGTGCCAATACCCCCCCCTTTGGGTTCTAGGTGAAAATCTGCCTCGACACAAATCAAACAAAAATGTTTCCATTGTGTGTATTGTTGTTCATTTTCATCAAATAAAAAAATAAAACCCAGAATAAATCCTAAAAGACAAGAAATGAGCATAAAAGATTCTTCAGCGCAAGTTTTAATGTTACTAAAAGAGCCCAAATTTCTAAAAATTTTGCGAAAAACAACAACTTTTTATTTTAGAGTGAATGTTTGAGGTGTATAGAAGGCATTTATTTCAATTTTAGAAAATTTAATTTTTTTACATTTTTCCATGAAAAGTGCCAATACCCCCCCTTTGGGTTCTAGGTGAAAATCTCACTCGACACAAATCAAACAAAAATGTTTCCATGGTGCGTATTGTTGTTCATTTTCATTAAATAAACAAAATTAAACCCATAATAAATCCTGAAAGACAAGAAATGAGCATAAAAGATGCTTCAGCGCAAGTGTTAATGTTACTAAAAGAGCCCAAATTTCTAAAAATATTGCGAAAAACAACAATTTTCAGTTTAAGAGTGAATGTTTGAGGTGCATAGAAGGCATTTATTTCACTTTTGGTAAATGTTTTTTTTCCCATTTTTCCATGAAAAGTTCCAATACCCCCCTTTGGGTTCTAGGTGAAAATCTCACTCGACACATATCAAACAAAAATGTTTCCATGGTGTGTATTGTTGTTCATTTTTTATCAAATAAACAAAATAAAACCCAGAATAAATAGTGAAAGACAAGAAACGAGCATAAAAGATGCTTCAGCGCAAGTGTTAATGTTACTAAAAGAGCCCAAATTTCTAAAAATATTGCGAAAAACAACAATTTTCAGATTTAGAGTGAATGTTTGAGGTGTATAGAAGGCATTTATTTCAATTTTAGAAAATTTAATTTTTCACATTTTTCCATGAAAAGTGCCAATACCCCCCCTTTGAGTTCTAGGTGAAAATCTTACTCGACACAAATCAAACAAAAATATTTCCATGATGAGTATTGTTGTTCATTTTCATGAAATAAACAAAATAAAACCCAGAATAAATAGTGAAAGACAAGAAATGAGCATAAAAGATGCTTCAGCGAAAGTGTTAATGTTACTAAAAGAGCGAAAATTTCTAAAAATTTTTCGAAAAACAACAATTTTCAGTTTTAGAGTGAATGTTTGAGGTGTATAGAGGGCATTTATTTCATATTTAGAAAATTTAATTTTTCACATTTTTCCATGAAAAGTGCCGATACCCCCCCTTTGGGTTCTAGGTGAAAATCTCACTCGACACAAATCAAACAAAAATGTTTCCATGGGGTGTATTGTTGTTCATTTTCATCAAATGAACAAAATAAAACCCAGAATAAATCCTGAAAGACAAGAAATGAGCATAAAAGATCCTGCAGCGCAAGTGATAATGTTAATAAAAGAGCCAAAATTTCTAAAAATATTGCGAAAAACAACAATTTTCAGTTTTAGAGTGAATGTTTGAGGTGTATAGAGGGCATTTATTTCATATTTAGAAAATTTAATTTTTCACATTTTTCCATGAAAAGTGCCGATACCCCCCCTTTTAGTTCTAGGTGAAAATCTCACTTGACACAAATCAAACAAAAATGTTTCCATGGTGTGTATTGTTGTTCATTTTCATGAAATAAACAAAATAAAACCCAGAATAAATAGTGAAAGACAAGAAATGAGCATAAAAGATGCTTCAGCGAAAGTGTTAATGTTACTAAAAGAGCCCAAATTTCTAAAAATATTTCGAAAAACAACAATTTTCAGATTTAGATTGAATGTTTGAGGTGTATAGAAAGCATTTATTTCATTTTTAGAAAATTTAATTTTCACATTTTTCCATGAAAAGTGCCGATACCCCCCCTTTGGGTTCTAGGTGAAAATCTCACTCGACACAAATCAAACAAAAATGTTTCCATGGTGTGTATTGTTTTTCATTTTCATCAAACAAACAAAATAAAACCCAGAATAAATCCTGAAAGACAAGAAATGAGCATAAAAGATCCTGCAGCGCAAGTGATAATGTTAATAAAAGAGCCAAAATTTCTAAAAATATTGCGAAAAACAACAATTTTCAGTTTTAGAGTGAATGTTTGAGGTGTATAGAGGGCATTTATTTCATATTTAGAAAATTTAATTTTTCACATTTTTCCATGAAAAGTGCCGATACCCCCCCTTTGGGTTCTAGGTGAAAATCACACTCGACACAAATCAAACAAAAATGTTTCCATGGGGTGTATTGTTGTTCATTTTCATCAAATGAACAAAATAAAACCCAGAATAAATAGTGAAAGAAAAGAAATGAGCATAAAAGATGCTTCAGCGCAAGTGTTAATGTTACTAAAAGAGCCCAAATTTCTAAAAATATTGCGAAAAACAAAAATTTTCAGATTTTGAGTGAATGTTTGAGGTGTAGAGAAGGCATTTATTTCATTTTTAGAAAATGTTTTTTTTCACATTTTTCCATGAAAAGTGCCGATACCCCCCCTTTGGGTTCTAGGTGAAAATCTCACTCGACAAAAATCAAACAAAAATGTTTCCATGGGGTGTATTGTTGTTCATTTTCATCAAATAAACAAAATAAAACCCAGAATAAATCCTGAAAGAAAATAAATGAGCATAAAAGATGCTTCAGCGCAAGTGTTAATGTTACTAAAAGAGCCCAAATTTCTAAAAATATTCGTAAAACAATAATTTTCAGATTTTGAGTGAATGTTTGAGGTGTATAGAGGGCATTTATTTCATATTTAGGAAATTTAATTTTTCACATTTTTCCATGAAAAGTGCCGATACCCCCCCTTTGGGTTCTAGGTGAAAATCTCACTCGACAAAAATCAAACAAAAATGTTTCCATGGTGTGTATTGTTGTTCATTTTCATCAAGTAAACAAAATAAAACCCAGAATAAATCCTGAAAGACAAGAAATGAGCATAAAAGATGCTTCAGCGGGGTTGTTATAGTTACTAAAAGAGCCCAAATTTCTAAAAATATTGCAAAAAACAAAAATCTTCTGTTTTAGAGTGAATGTTTGAGGTGTCTAGAAGGCATTTATTTCAATTTTAGAAAATTTAATTTTTTTACATTTTTCCATGAAAAGTGCCAATACCCCCCCCCCCCTTTGGGTTCAAGGTGAAAATCTCAATCGACACAAATTAAACAAAAATGTTTCCACGGTGTGTATTGGTTTTCATTTTCATCAAATAAACAAAATAAAACCCAGAATAAATCCTGAAAGACAAGAAATGAGCATAAAAGATGCATCAGCGGGGTTGTTAATGTTACTAAAAGAGCCAAAATTTCTAAAAATATTGCGAAAAACCCCAATCTTCTGTTCAAGAGTGAATGTTTGAGGTGTATAGAAGGCATTTATTTCAATTGTAGAAAATTTAATTTTTCAAATTTTTCCATGAAAAGTGCCAATACCCCCCCTTTTAGTTCTAGGTGAAAATCTCACTTGACACAAATCAAACAAAAATGTTTCCATGGTGTGTATTGTTGTTCATTTTCATGAAATAAACAAAATAAAACCCAGAATAAATAGTGAAAGACAAGAAATGAGCATAAAAGATGCTTCAGCGAAAGTGTTAATGTTACTAAAAGAGCCCAAATTTCTAAAAATTTTTCGAAAAACAACAATTTTCAGTTTTAGAGTGAATGTTTGAGGTGTATAGAGGGCATTTATTTCATTTTTAGAAAATTTAATTTTTCACATTTTTCCATGAAAAGTTCCGATAAATATACCTTTGGGTTCTAGGTGAAAATCTCACTCGACAAAAATCAAACAAAAAAGTTTCCATGGTGTGTATTGTTGTTCATTTTCATCAAATAAACAAAATAAAACCCAGAATAAATACTGAAAGACAAGAAATGAGCATAAAAGATGCTTCAGCGGGGTTGTAAATGTTACTTAAAGAGCCCAAATTTCTAAAAATATTGCGAAAAACAACAATTTTCAGACTTTGAGTGAATGTTTGAGGTGTATAGAAGGCATTTATTTCATTTTTAGAAAATTTAATTTTTTACATTTTTCCATGAAAAGTGCCCTTTGGGTTCTAGGTTAAAATCTCACTCGACACAAATCAAACAAAAATGTTTCCATGGAGTGTATTGTTGTTCATTTTCATCAAATAAACAAAGTAAAACCAAGAATAAATCCTGAAAGATAAGAAATGAGCATTAAAGATGCTTCAGCTCAAGTGTTAAGGTTACTAAAAGAGCCCAAATTTCTGAAAACATTGCGAAAAAACAAATATTTTCAGTTTAAGAGTGAATGTTTGAGGTGTATAGAAGGCATTTATTTCATTTTTAGAAAATTAAATTTTTCACATTTTTCCATGAAAAGTGCCAATACCCCCCCTTTGGGTTCTAGGTGAAAATCTCACTCGACACATATCAAACAAAAATGTTTCCATGGTGTGTATTGTTGTTCATTTACATCAAATAAACAAAATAAAACCGAGAATAAATACTGAAATACAAGAAATGAGAATAAAAGATGCTTCAGCGGAATTGTTAATGTTATTAAAAGAGCCCAAATTTCTAAAAATATTGCGAAAAACAACAATTTTCAGTTTTAGAGTGAATGTTTGAGGTGTATAGAAGGCATTTATTTCAATTTTAGAAAATTTAATTTTTCACATTTTTCCATGAAAAGTGCCAATACCCCCCCTTTGTTTTCTAGGTGAAAATCTCACTCGACACAAATCAAACAAAAATGTTTCCATGGTGTGTATTGTTTTTCATTTTCATCAAACAAAGAAAATAAAACCCAGAATAAATCCTGAAAGACAAGAAATGAGCATAAAAGATCCTGCAGCGCAAGTGATAATGTTAATAAAAGAGCCAAAATTTCTAAAAATATTGCGAAAAACAACAATTTTCAGTTTTAGAGTGAATGTTTGAGGTGTATAGAGGGCATTTATTTCATATTTAGAAAATTTAATTTTTCACATTTTTCCATGAAAAGTGCCGATACCCCCCCTTTGGGTTCTAGGTGAAAATCACACTCGACACAAATCAAACAAAAATGTTTCCATGGGGTGTATTGTTGTTCATTTTCATCAAATGAACAAAATAAAACCCAGAATAAATAGTGAAAGAAAAGAAATGAGCATAAAAGATGCTTCAGCGCAAGTGTTAATGTTACTAAAAGAGCCCAAATTTCTAAAAATATTGCGAAAAACAAAAATTTTCAGATTTTGAGTGAATGTTTGAGGTGTAGAGAAGGCATTTATTTCATTTTTAGAAAATGTTTTTTTTCACATTTTTCCATGAAAAGTGCCGATACCCCCCCTTTGGGTTCTAGGTGAAAATCTCACTCGACAAAAATCAAACAAAAATGTTTCCATGGGGTGTATTGTTGTTCATTTTCATCAAATAAACAAAATAAAACCCAGAATAAATCCTGAAAGAAAATAAATGAGCATAAAAGATGCTTCAGCGCAAGTGTTAATGTTACTAAAAGAGCCCAAATTTCTAAAAATATTGCAAAAAACAATAATTTTCAGATTTTGAGTGAATGTTTGAGGTGTATAAAGGGCATTTATTTCATATTTAGGAAATTTAATTTTTCACATTTTTCCATGAAAAGTGCCGATACCCCCCCTTTGGGTTCTAGGTGAAAATCTCACTCGACACAAATCAAACAAAAATGTTTCCATGGTGTGTATTCTTGTTCATTTTCATCAAGTAAACAAAATAAAACCCAGAATAAATCCTGAAAGACAAGAAATGAGCATAAAAGATGCTTCAGCGGGGTTGTTATAGTTACTAAAAGAGCCCAAATTTCTAAAAATATTGCAAAAAACAAAAATCTTCTGTTTTAGAGTGAATGTTTGAGGTGTCTAGAAGGCATTTATTTCAATTTTAGAAAATTTAATTTTTTTACATTTTTCCATGAAAAGTGCCAATACCCCCCCCCCTTTGGGTTCAAGGTGAAAATCTCAATCGACACAAATTAAACAAAAATGTTTCCACGGTGTGTATTGGTTTTCATTTTCATCAAATAAACAAAATAAAACCCAGAATAAATCCTGAAAGACAAGAAATGAGCATAAAAGATGCATCAGCGGGGTTGTTAATGTTACTAAAAGAGCCAAAATTTCTAAAAATATTGCGAAAAACCCCAATCTTCTGTTCAAGAGTGAATGTTTGAGGTGTATAGAAGGCATTTATTTCAATTGTAGAAAATTTAATTTTTCAAATTTTTCCATGAAAAGTGCCAATACACCCCCCCTTTTAGTTCTAGGTGAAAATCTCACTTGACACAAATCAAACAAAAATGTTTCCATGGTGTGTATTGTTGTTCATTTTCATGAAATAAACAAAATAAAACCCAGAATAAATAGTGAAAGACAAGAAATGAGCATAAAAGATGCTTCAGCGAAAGTGTTAATGTTACTAAAAGAGCCCAAATTTCTAAAAATTTTTCGAAAAACAACAATTTTCAGTTTTAGAGTGAATGTTTGAGGTGTATAGAGGGCATTTATTTCATATTTAGAAAATTTAATTTTTCACATTTTTCCATGAAAAGTTCCGATACCCCCCCTTTGGGTTCTAGGTGAAAATCTCACTCGACAAAAATCAAACAAAAAAGTTTCCATGGTGTGTATTGTTGTTCATTTTCATCAAATAAACAAAATAAAACCCAGAATAAATACTGAAAGACAAGAAATGAGCATAAAAGATGCTTCAGCGGGGTTGTAAATGTTACTTAAAGAGCCCAAATTTCTAAAAATATTGCGAAAAACAAATTTTTTCAGACTTTGAGTGAATGTTTGAGGTGTATAGAAGGCATTTATTTCATTTTTAGAAAATTTAATTTTTCACATTTTTCCATGAAAAGTGCCCTTTGGGTTCTAGGTTAAAATCTCACTCGACACAAATCAAACAAAAATGTTTCCATGGAGTGTATTGTTGTTCATTTTCATCAAATAAACAAAGTAAAACCAAGAATAAATCCTGAAAGATAAGAAATGAGCATTAAAGATGCTTCAGCTCAAGTGTTAAGGTTACTAAAAGAGCCCAAATTTCTGAAAATATTGCGAAAAACAAATATTTTCAGTTTAAGAGTGAATGTTTGAGGTGTATAGAAGGCATTTATTTCATTTTTAGAAAATTAAATTTTTCACATTTTCCATGAAAAGTGCCAATACCCCCCCTTTGGGTTCTAGGTGAAAATCTCACTCGACACATATCAAACAAAATGTTTCCATGGTGTGTATTGTTGTTCATTTACATCAAATAAACAAAATAAAACCGAGAATAAATACTGAAATACAAGAAATGAGAATAAAAGATGCTTCAGCGGAATTGTTAATGTTATTAAAAGAGCCCAAATTTCTAAAAATATTGCGAAAAACAACAATTTTCAGTTTTAGAGTGAATGTTTGAGGTGTATAGAAGGCATTTATTTCAATTTTAGAAAATTTAATTTTTCACATTTTTCCATGAAAAGTGCCAATACCCCCCCTTTGTTTTCTAGGTGAAAATCTCACTCGACACAAATCAAACAAAAATGTTTCCATGATGAGTATTGTTGTTCATTTTCATCAAATAAACAAAATAAAACCGAGAATAAATACTGAAATACAAGAAAGAAGCATGAAAGATGCTTCACCGGAATTGTTAATGTTATTAAAAGAGCCCAAATTTCTAAAAATATTGCGAAAAACAACAATTTTCAGTTTAAGAGTGAATGTTTGAGGTGTATAGAAGGCATTTATTTCATTTTTAGAAAATTTAATTTTTCACATTTTTCCAAGAAAAGTGCCCTTTGGGTCCTAGGTTAAAATCTCACTCGACACAAATCAAACAAAAATGTTTCCATGGAGTGAATTGTTGTTCATTTTCATCAAATAAACAAAGTAAAACCAAGAATAAATCCTGAAAGATAAGAAATGAGCATTACAGATGCTTCAGCTCAAGTGTTAAGGTTACTAAAAGAGCCCAAATTTCTGAAAATATTGCGAAAAAGAACAATTTTCAGTTTAAGAGTGAATGTTTGAGGTGTATAGAAGGCATTTATTTCATTTTTAAAAACTTTAATTTTTCACATTTTTCCATGAAAAGTGCCAATACCCCCCCCCCTCTTTGGGTTCTAGGTGAAAATCTCACTCGACACATATCAAACAAAAATGTTTCCATGGTGTGTATTGTTGTTCATTTACATCAAATAAACAAAATAAAACCCAGAATAAATACTGAAATACAAGAAATGAGCATATGAGATGCTTCAGCGGGGTTGTTAATGTTACGAAAAGAGCCCAAATTTCTAAAAATATTGCGAAAAACCACAATTTTCAGTTTAAGAGTGAATGTTTGAGGTGTATAGAAGGCATTTATTTCATTTTTAGAAAATTTAATTTTTCACATTTTTCCATGAAAAGTTCCAATACCCCCCCTTTGGGTTCTAGGTGAAAATCTCACTCGACACAAATCAAACAAAAATGTTTCCATGGTGTGTATTGTTGTTCATTTTCTACAAATAAACAAAATTAAACCCATAATAAATCCTGAAAGGCAAGAAATGAGCATAAAAGATGCTTCAGACGGGTTGTTAATGTTACTAAAAGAGCCCAAATTTCTAAAAATATTGCGAAAAACAACATTTTTCAGTTTTAGAGTGAATGTTTGAGGTGTATAGAAGGCATTTATTTTATTTTTAGAAAATTTAATTTTTCACATTTTTCCATGAAAAGTGCCAATACCCCCCCCTTTGGGTTCTAGGTGAAAATCTGCCTCGACACAAATCAAACAAAAATGTTTCCATTGTGTGTATTGTTGTTCATTTTCATCAAATAAAAAAATAAAACCCAGAATAAATCCTAAAAGACAAGAAATGAGCATAAAAGATTCTTCAGCGCAAGTTTTAATGTTACTAAAAGAGCCCAAATTTCTAAAAATTTTGCGAAAAACAACAACTTTTTTTTTTAGAGTGAATGTTTGAGGTGTATAGAAGGCATTTATTTCAATTTTAGAAAATTTAATTTTTTTACATTTTTCCATGAAAAGTGCCAATACCCCCCCTTTGGGTTCTAGGTGAAAATCTCACTCGACACAAATCAAACAAAAATGTTTCCATGGTGCGTATTGTTGTTCATTTTCATTAAATAAACAAAATTAAACCCATAATAAATCCTGAAAGACAAGAAATGAGCATAAAAGATGCTTCAGCGCAAGTGTTAATGTTACTAAAAGAGCCCAAATTTCTAAAAATATTGCGAAAAACAACAATTTTCAGTTTAAGAGTGAATGTTTGAGGTGCATAGAAGGCATTTATTTCACTTTTGGTAAATGTTTTTTTTCCCATTTTTCCATGAAAAGTTCCAATACCCCCCTTTGGGTTCTAGGTGAAAATCTCACTCGACACATATCAAACAAAAATGTTTCCATGGTGTGTATTGTTGTTCATTTTTTATCAAATAAACAAAATAAAACCCAGAATAAATAGTGAAAGACAAGAAACGAGCATAAAAGATGCTTCAGCGCAAGTGTTAATGTTACTAAAAGAGCCAAAATTTCTAAAAATATTGCAAAAAACAACATTTTTCAGTTTTAGAGTGAATGTTTGAGATGTATAGAAGGCATTTATTTCAATTTTAGAAAATTTAATTTTTCACATTTTTCCATGAAAAGTGCCAATACCCCCCCTTTGAGTTCTAGGTGAAAATCTCACTCGACACAAATCAAACAAAAATATTTCCATGATGAGTATTGTTGTTCATTTTCATCAAATAAACAAAATAAAACCGAGAATAAATACTGAAATACAAGAAATGAGCATGAAAGATGCTTCACCGGAATTGTTAATGTTATTAAAAGAGCCCAAATTTCTAAAAATATTGCGAAAAACAACAATTTTCAGTTTAAGAGTGAATGTTTGAGGTGTATAGAAGGCATTTATTTCATTTTTAGAAAATTTAATTTTTCACATTTTTCCATGAAAAGTGCCCTTTGGGTCCTAGGTTAAAATCTCACTCGACACAAATCAAACAAAAATGTTTCCATGGAGTGTATTGTTGTTCATTTTCATCAAATAAACAAAGTAAAACCAAGAATAAATCGTGAAAGATAAGAAATGAGCATTACAGATGCTTCAGCTCAAGTGTTAAGGTTACTAAAAGAGCCCAAATTTCTGAAAATATTGCGAAAAAGAACAATTTTCAGTTTAAGAGTGAATGTTTGAGGTGTATAGAAGGCATTTATTTCATTTTTAAAAACTTTAATTTTTCACATTTTTCCATGAAAAGTTCCAATACCCCCCTTTGGGTTCTAGGTGAAAATCTCACTCGACACAAATCAAACAAAAATGTTTCCATGGTGTGTATTGTTGTTCATTTTCATCAAATAAACAAAATTAAACCCATAATAAATCCTGAAAGGCAAGAAATGAGCATAAAAGATGCTTCAGCGGGGTAGTTAATGTTACTAAAAGAGCCCAAATTTCTAAAAATATTGCGAAAAACAACATTTTTCAGTTTTAGAGTGAATGTTTGAGGTGTATAGAAGGCATTTATTTTATTTTTAGAAAATTTAATTTTTCACATTTTTCCATGAAAAGTGCCAATACCCCCCCCCCTTTGGGTTCTAGGTGAAAATCTCACTCGACACAAATCAAACAAAAATGTTTCATTGGAGTGTATTTTTGCTCATTTTCATCAAATAAACAAAGTAAAACCAAGAATAAATCCTGAAAGATAAGAAATGAGCATTAAAGATGCTTCAGCTCAAGTGATAAGGTTACTAAAAGAGCCCAAATTTCTGAAAATATTACGAAAAACAACAATCTTCTGTTTAAGAGTGAATGTTTGAGGTGCATAGAAGGCATTTATTTCATTTTTGAAAATTTAATTTTTCACATTTTTCCATGAAAAGTTCCAATATACCCCCTTTGGGTTCTAGGTGAAAATCTGCCTCGACACAAATCAAACAAAAATGTTTCCATGGTGTGTATTGTTGTTCATTTTCATCAAATAAAAAAATAAAACCCAGAATAAATCCTAAAAGACAAGAAATGAGCATAAAAGATTCTTCAGCGCAAGTTTTAATGTTACTAAAAGAGCCCAAATTTCTAAAAATTTTGCGAAAAACAACAACTTTTTATTTTAGAGTGAATGTTTGAGGTGTATAGAAGGCATTTATTTCAATTTTAGAAAATTTAATTTTTTTACATTTTTCCATGAAAAGTGCCAATACCCCCCCTTTGGGTTCTAGGTGAAAATCTCACTCGACACAAATCAAACAAAAATGTTTCCATGGTGTGTATTGTTGTTCATTTTCATCAAATAAACAAAATAAAACCCAGAATAAATCCTGAAAGACAAGAAATGAGCATTAAAGTTGCTTCAGCGCAAGTGTTAATGTTACTAAAAGAGCCCAAATTTCTAAAAATATTGCGAAAAACAACAATTTTCAGTTTAAGAGTGAATGTTTGAGGTGCATAGAAGGCATTTATTTCACTTTTAGTAAATGTTTTTTTTCCCATTTTTCCATGAAAAGTTCCAATACCCCCCTTTGGGTTCTAGGTGAAAATCTCACTCGACACATATCAAACAAAAATGTTTCCATGGTGTGTATTGTTGTTCATTTTTTATCAAATAAACAAAATAAAACCCAGAATAAATAGTGAAAGACAAGAAATGAGCATAAAAGATGCTTCAGCGCAAGTGTTAATGTTACTAAAAGAGCCCAAATTTCTAAAAATTTTGCGAAAAACAACAACTTTTAATTTTAGAGTGAATGTTTGAGGTGTATAGAAGGCATTTATTTCAATTTTAGAAAATTTAATTTTTTTACATTTTTCCATGAAAAGTGCCAATACCCCCCCTTTGGGTTCTTGGTGAAAATCTCACTCGACACAAATCAAACAAAAATGTTTCCATGGTTTGTATGTTTGTTCATTTTCATCAAATAAACAAAATAAAACCCAGAATAAATACTGAAAGACAAGAAATGAGCATAAAAGATGCTTCAGCGGGGTTGTAAATGTTACTAAAAGAGCCCAAATTTCTAAAAATATTGCGAAAAACAACAATTTTCAGTTTAAGAGTGAATGTTTGAGGTGTATAGAAGGCATTTATTTCATTTTTAGAAAATTTAATTTTTCACATTTTTCCATGAAAAGTTCCAATACCCCCCTTTGGGTTCTAGGTGAAAATCTCACTCGACACATATCAAACAAAAATGTTTCCATGGTGTGTATTGTTGTTCATTTTTTATCAAATAAACAAAATAAAACCCAGAAATAAATAGTGAAAGACAAGAAATGAGCATAAAAGATGCTTCAGCGCAAGTGTTAATGTTACTAAAAGAGCCCAAATTTCTAAAAATATTGCGAAAAACAACAATTTTCAGATTTAGAGTGAATGTTTGATGTGTATAGAAGGCATTTATTTCAATTTTAGAAAATTTAATTTTTCACATTTTTCCATGAAAAGTGCCAATACCCCCCCTTTGAGTTCTAGGTGAAAATCTCACTCGACACAAATCAAACAAAAATGTTTCCATGATGAGTATTGTTGTTCATTTTCATCAAATAAACAAAATAAAACCGAGAATAAATACTGAAATACAAGAAATGAGCATGAAAGATGCTTCACCGGAATTGTTAATGTTATTAAAAGAGCCCAAATTTCTAAAAATATTGCGAAAAACAACAATTTTCAGTTTAAGAGTGAATGTTTGAGGTGTATAGAAGGCATTTATTTCATTTTTAGAAAATTTAATTTTTCACATTTTTCCATGAAAAGTGCCAATACCCCCCCTTTGAGTTCTAGGTGAAAATCTCACTCGACACGAATCAAACAAAAATGTCTCCATGGTGTGTATTGTTGTTCATTTTCATCAAATAAACAAAATAAAACCCAGAATAAATACTGAAATACAAGAAATGAGCATAAAAGATGCTTCAGCGGGGTTGTTAATGTTACTAAAAGAGCCCAAATTTCTAAAAATATTGCGAAAAACCACACCCTTCTGTTTAAGAGTGAATGTTTGAGGTGTATAGAAGGCATTTATTTCATTTTTAGAAAATGTTTTGTTTCACATTTTTCCATGAAAAGTGCCAATACCCCCCCCCTTTGGGTTCTAGGTGAAAATCTCACTCGACACAAATCAAACAAAAATGTTTCCATGGTGTGTTTTGTTTTTCATTTTCATCAAATAAACAAAATAAAAGCCAGAATAAATCCTGAATGACAAGAAATGAGCATAAAAGATGCTTCAGCGGGGTTGTTAATGTTACAAAAAGAGCCCAAATTTCTAAAAATATTACGAAAAACCACAATTTTATTTTAAGAGTGAATGTTTGAGGTGTATAGAAGGCATTTATTTCATTTTTAGAAAATGTTTTTTTTCACATTTTTTCATGAAAAGTGCCAATACCCCCCCTTTGGGTTCTAGGTGAAAATCTCACTCGACACATATCAAACAAAAATGTTTCCATGGTGTGTATTGTTGTTCATTTACATCAAATAATCAAAATAAAACCCAGAATAAATCCTGAAAGACAAGAAATGAGCATAAAAGATGCTTCAGCGCAAGTGTTAATGTTACTAAAAGAGCCCAAATTTCTAAAAATATTGCGAAAAACAAAAATTTTCAGTTTTAGAGTGAATGTTTGAGGTGTATAGAAGGCATTTATTTCATTTTTAAAAAATTTAATTTTTCCCATTTTTCCATGAAAAGTGCCAAAACCCCCCCCTTTGGGTTCTAGGTGAAAATCTCACTCGACACATATCAAACAAAAATGTTTCCATGGTGTGTATTGTTGTTCATTTTTTATCAAATAAACAAAATAAAACCCAGAATAAATAGTGAAAGACAAGAAATGAGCATAAAAGATGCTTCAGCGGGGTTGTTATTGTTACTAAAAGAGCCCAAATTTCTAAAAATATTGCGAAAAACAACAATTTTCAGTTTAAGAGTGAATGTTTGAGGTGTATAGAAGGCATTTATTTCATTTTTAAAAACTTTAATTTTTCACATTTTTCCATGAAAAGTGCCAATACCCCCCCCTTTGGGTTCTAGGTGAAAATCTCACTCGACACATATCAAACAAAAATGTTTCCATGGTGTGTATTGTTGTTCATTTTTTATCAAATAAACAAAATAAAACCCAGAATAAATACTGAAAGACAAGAAATGAGCATAAAAGATGCTTCAGCGGGGTTGTAAATGTTACTAAAAGAGCCCAAATTTCTAAAAATATTGCGAAAAACAACAATTTTCAGTTTAAGAGTGAATGTTTGAGGTGTATAGAAGGCATTTATTTCATTTTTAGAAAATTTAATTTTTCACATTTTTCCATGAAAAGTTCCAATACCCCCCTTTGGGTTCTAGGTGAAAATCTCACTCGACACATATCAAACAAAAATGTTTCCATGGTGTGTATTGTTGTTCATTTTTTATCAAATAAACAAAATAAAACCCAGAATAAATAGTGAAAGACAAGAAATGAGCATAAAAGATGCTTCAGCGCAAGTGTTAATGTTACTAAAAGAGCCCAAATTTCTAAAAATATTGCGAAAAACAACAATTTTCAGTTTAAGAGTGAATGTTTGAGGTGTATAGAAGGCATTTATTTCATTTTTAGAAAATTTAATTTTTCACATTTTTCCATGAAAAGTGCCCTTTGGGTCCTAGGTTAAAATCTCACTCGACACAAATCAAACAAAAATGTTTCCATGGAGTGTATTGTTGTTCATTTTCATCAAATAAACAAAGTAAAACCAAGAATAAATCCTGAAAGATAAGAAATGAGCATTACAGATGCTTCAGCTCAAGTGTTAAGGTTACTAAAAGAGCCCAAATTTCTGAAAATATTGCGAAAAAGAACAATTTTCAGTTTAAGAGTGAATGTTTGAGGTGTATAGAAGGCATTTATTTCATTTTTAAAAACTTTAATTTTTCACATTTTTCCATGAAAAGTGCCAATACCCCCCCCCCTCTTTGGGTTCTAGGTGAAAATCTCACTCGACACATATCAAACAAAAATGTTTCCATGGTGTGTATTGTTGTTCATTTACATCAAATAAACAAAATAAAACCCAGAATAAATACTGAAATACAAGAAATGAGCATATGAGATGCTTCAGCGGGGTTGTTAATGTTACGAAAAGAGCCCAAATTTCTAAAAATATTGCGAAAAACCACAATTTTCAGTTTAAGAGTGAATGTTTGAGGTGTATAGAAGGCATTTATTTCATTTTTAGAAAATTTAATTTTTCACATTTTTCCATGAAAAGTTCCAATACCCCCCTTTGGGTTCTAGGTGAAAATCTCACTCGACACAAATCAAACAAAAATGTTTCCATGGTGTGTATTGTTGTTCATTTTCTACAAATAAACAAAATTAAACCCATAATAAATCCTGAAAGGCAAGAAATGAGCATAAAAGATGCTTCAGACGGGATGTTAATGTTACTAAAAGAGCCCAAATTTCTAAAAATATTGCGAAAAACAACATTTTTCAGTTTTAGAGTGAATGTTTGAGGTGTATAGAAGGCATTTATTTTATTTTTAGAAAATATAATTTTTCACATTTTTCCATGAAAAGTGCCAATACCCCCCCCTTTGGGTTCTAGGTGAAAATCTGCCTCGACACAAATCAAACAAAAATGTTTCCATTGTGTGTATTGTTGTTCATTTTCATCAAATAAAAAAATAAAACCCAGAATAAATCCTAAAAGACAAGAAATGAGCATAAAAGATTCTTCAGCGCAAGTTTTAATGTTACTAAAAGAGCCCAAATTTCTAAAAATTTTGCGAAAAACAACAACTTTTTATTTTAGAGTGAATGTTTGAGGTGTATAGAAGGCATTTATTTCAATTTTAGAAAATTTAATTTTTTTACATTTTTCCATGAAAAGTGCCAATACCCCCCCTTTGGGTTCTAGGTGAAAATCTCACTCGACACAAATCAAACAAAAATGTTTCCATGGTGCGTATTGTTGTTCATTTTCATTAAATAAACAAAATTAAACCCATAATAAATCCTGAAAGACAAGAAATGAGCATAAAAGATGCTTCAGCGCAAGTGTTAATGTTACTAAAAGAGCCCAAATTTCTAAAAATATTGCGAAAAACAACAATTTTCAGTTTAAGAGTGAATGTTTGAGGTGCATAGAAGGCATTTATTTCACTTTTGGTAAATGTTTTTTTTCCCATTTTTCCATGAAAAGTTCCAATACCCCCCTTTGGGTTCTAGGTGAAAATCTCACTCGACACATATCAAACAAAAATGTTTCCATGGTGTGTATTGTTGTTCATTTTTTATCAAATAAACAAAATAAAACCCAGAATAAATAGTGAAAGACAAGAAACGAGCATAAAAGATGCTTCAGCGCAAGTGTTAATGTTACTAAAAGAGCCCAAATTTCTAAAAATATTGCGAAAAAAAACAATTTTCAGATTTAGAGTGAATGTTTGAGGTGTATAGAAGGCATTTATTTCAATTTTAGAAAATTTAATTTTTCACATTTTTCCATGAAAAGTGCCAATACCCCCCCTTTGAGTTCTAGGTGAAAATCTCACTCGACACAAATCAAACAAAAATATTTCCATGATGAGTATTGTTGTTCATTTTCATCAAATAAACAAAATAAAACCGAGAATAAATACTGAAATACAAGAAATGAGCATGAAAGATGCTTCACCGGAATTGTTAATGTTATTAAAAGAGCCCAAATTTCTAAAAATATTGCGAAAAACAACAATTTTCAGTTTAAGAGTGAATGTTTGAGGTGTATAGAAGGCATTTATTTCATTTTTAGAAAATTTAATTTTTCACATTTTTCCATGAAAAGTGCCCTTTGGGTCCTAGGTTAAAATCTCACTCGACACAAATCAAACAAAAATGTTTCCATGGAGTGTATTGTTGTTCATTTTCATCAAATAAACAAAGTAAAACCAAGAATAAATCCTGAAAGATAAGAAATGAGCATTACAGATGCTTCAGCTCAAGTGTTAAGGTTACTAAAAGAGCCCAAATTTCTGAAAATATTGCGAAAAAGAACAATTTTCAGTTTAAGAGTGAATGTTTGAGGTGTATAGAAGGCATTTATTTCATTTTTAAAAACTTTAATTTTTCACATTTTTCCATGAAAAGTTCCAATACCCCCCTTTGGGTTCTAGGTGAAAATCTCACTCGACACAAATCAAACAAAAATGTTTCCATGGTGTGTATTGTTGTTCATTTTCATCAAATAAACAAAATTAAACCCATAATAAATCCTGAAAGGCAAGAAATGAGCATAAAAGATGCTTCAGCGGGGTAGTTAATGTTACTAAAAGAGCCCAAATTTCTAAAAATATTGCGAAAAACAACATTTTTCAGTTTTAGAGTGAATGTTTGAGGTGTATAGAAGGCATTTATTTTATTTTTAGAAAATTTAATTTTTCACATTTTTCCATGAAAAGTGCCAATACCCCCCCCCCTTTGGGTTCTAGGTGAAAATCTCACTCGACACAAATCAAACAAAAATGTTTCATTGGAGTGTATTTTTGCTCATTTTCATCAAATAAACAAAGTAAAACCAAGAATAAATCCTGAAAGATAAGAAATGAGCATTAAAGATGCTTCAGCTCAAGTGATAAGGTTACTAAAAGAGCCCAAATTTCTGAAAATATTACGAAAAACAACAATCTTCTGTTTAAGAGTGAATGTTTGAGGTGCATAGAAGGCATTTATTTCATTTTTGAAAATTTAATTTTTCACATTTTTCCATGAAAAGTTCCAATATACCCCCTTTGGGTTCTAGGTGAAAATCTGCCTCGACACAAATCAAACAAAAATGTTTCCATGGTGTGTATTGTTGTTCATTTTCATCAAATAAAAAAATAAAACCCAGAATAAATCCTAAAAGACAAGAAATGAGCATAAAAGATTCTTCAGCGCAAGTTTTAATGTTACTAAAAGAGCCCAAATTTCTAAAAATTTTGCGAAAAACAACAACTTTTTATTTTAGAGTGAATGTTTGAGGTGTATAGAAGGCATTTATTTCAATTTTAGAAAATTTAATTTTTTTACATTTTTCCATGAAAAGTGCCAATACCCCCCTTTTGGTTCTAGGTGAAAATCTCACTCGATACAAATCAAACAAAAATGTTTCCATGGTGTGTATTTTTGTTCATTTTCATCAAATAAACAAAATAAAACCCAGAATAAATCCTGAAAGACAAGAAATGAGCATTAAAGTTGCTTCAGCGCAAGTGTTAATGTTACTAAAAGAGCCCAAATTTCTAAAAATATTGCGAAAAACAACAATTTTCAGTTTAAGAGTGAATGTTTGAGGTGCATAGAAGGCATTTATTTCACTTTTAGTAAATGTTTTTTTTCCCATTTTTCCATGAAAAGTTCCAATACCCCCCTTTGGGTTCTAGGTGAAAATCTCACTCGACACATATCAAACAAAAATGTTTCCATGGTGTGTATTGTTGTTCATTTTTTATCAAATAAACAAAATAAAACCCAGAATAAATAGTGAAAGACAAGAAATGAGCATAAAAGATGCTTCAGCGCAAGTGTTAATGTTACTAAAAGAGCCCAAATTTCTAAAAATTTTGCGAAAAACAACAACTTTTTATTTTAGAGTGAATGTTTGAGGTGTATAGAAGGCATTTATTTCAATTTTAGAAAATTTAATTTTTTTACATTTTTCCATGAAAAGTGCCAATACCCCCCCTTTGGGTTCTTGGTGAAAATCTCACTCGACACAAATCAAACAAAAATGTTTCCATGGTTTGTATGTTTGTTCATTTTCATCAAATAAACAAAATAAAACCCAGAATAAATACTGAAAGACAAGAAATGAGCATAAAAGATGCTTCACCGGAATTGTTAATGTTATTAAAAGAGCCCAAATTTCTAAAAATATTGCGAAAAACAACAATTTTCAGTTTAAGAGTGAATGTTTGAGGTGTATAGAAGGCATTTATTTCATTTTTAGAAAATTTAATTTTTCACATTTTTCCATGAAAAGTGCCCTTTGGGTCCTAGGTTAAAATCTCACTCGACACAAATCAAACAAAAATGTTTCCATGGAGTGTATTGTTGTTCATTTTCATCAAATAAACAAAGTAAAACCAAGAATAAATCCTGAAAGATAAGAAATGAGCATTACAGATGCTTCAGCTCAAGTGTTAAGGTTACTAAAAGAGCCCAAATTTCTGAAGATATTGCGAAAAAGAACAATTTTCAGTTTAAGAGTGAATGTTTGAGGTGTATAGAAGGCATTTATTTCATTTTTAAAAACTTTAATTTTTCACATTTTTCCATGAAAAGTGCCAATACCCCCCCTTTGAGTTCTAGGTGAAAATCTCACTCGACACGAATCAAACAAAAATGTCTCCATGGTGTGTATTGTTGTTCATTTTCATCAAATAAACAAAATAAAACCCAGAATAAATATTGAAATACAAGAAATGAGCATAAAAGATGCTTCAGCGGGGTTGTTAATGTTACTAAAAGAGCCCAAATTTCTAAAAATATTGCGAAAAACAACAATTTTCAGTTTAAGAGTGAATGTTTGAGGTGTATAGAAGGCATTTATTTCATTTTTAAAAACTTTAATTTTTCACATTTTTCCATGAAAAGTGCCAATACCCCCCCCTTTGGGTTCTAGGTGAAAATCTCACTCGACACATATCAAACAAAAATGTTTCCATGGTGTGTATTGTTGTTCATTTTTTATCAAATAAACAAAATAAAACCCAGAATAAATACTGAAAGACAAGAAATGAGCATAAAAGATGCTTCAGCGGGGTTGTAAATGTTACTAAAAGAGCCCAAATTTCTAAAAATATTGCGAAAAACAACAATTTTCAGTTTAAGAGTGAATGTTTGAGGTGTATAGAAGGCATTTATTTCATTTTTAGAAAATTTAATTTTTCACATTTTTCCATGAAAAGTTCCAATACCCCCCTTTGGGTTCTAGGTGAAAATCTCACTCGACACATATCAAACAAAAATGTTTCCATGGTGTGTATTGTTGTTCATTTTTTATCAAATAAACAAAATAAAACCCAGAATAAATAGTGAAAGACAAGAAATGAGCATAAAAGATGCTTCAGCGCAAGTGTTAATGTTACTAAAAGAGCCCAAATTTCTAAAAATATTGCGAAAAACAACAATTTTCAGATTTAGAGTGAATGTTTGAGGTGTATAGAAGGCATTTATTTCAATTTTAGAAAATTTAATTTTTCACATTTTTCCATGAAAAGTGCCAATACCCCCCCTTTGAGTTCTAGGTGAAAATCTCACTCAACACAAATCAAACAAAAATGTTTCCATGATGAGTATTGTTGTTCATTTTCGTCAAATAAACAAAATAAAACCGAGAATAAATACTGAAATACAAGAAATGAGCATGAAAGATGCTTCACCGGAATTGTTAATGTTATTAAAAGAGCCCAAATTTCTAAAAATATTGCGAAAAACAACAATTTTCAGTTTAAGAGTGAATGTTTGAGGTGTATAGAAGGCATTTATTTCATTTTTAGAAAATTTAATTTTTCACATTTTTCCATGAAAAGTGCCCTTTGGGTCCTAGGTTAAAATCTCACTCGACACAAATCAAACAAAAATGTTTCCATGGAGTGTATTGTTGTTCATTTTCATCAAATAAACAAAGTAAAACCAAGAATAAATCCTGAAAGATAAGAAATGAGCATTACAGATGCTTCAGCTCAAGTGTTAAGGTTACTAAAAGAGCCCAAATTTCTGAAAATATTGCGAAAAAGAACAATTTTCAGTTTAAGAGTGAATGTTTGAGGTGTATAGAAGGCATTTATTTCATTTTTAAAAACTTTAATTTTTCACATTTTTCCATGAAAAGTGCCAATACCCCCCCTTTGAGTTCTAGGTGAAAATCTCACTCGACACGAATCAAACAAAAATGTCTCCATGGTGTGTATTGTTGTTCATTTTCATCAAATAAACAAAATAAAACCCAGAATAAATACTGAAATACAAGAAATGAGCATAAAAGATGCTTCAGCGGGGTTGTTAATGTTACTAAAAGAGCCCAAATTTCTAAAAATATTGCGAAAAACAACACCCTTCTGTTTAAGAGTGAATGTTTGAGGTGTATAGAAGGCATTTATTTCATTTTTAGAAAATGTTTTGTTTCACATTTTTCCATGAAAAGTGCCAATACCCCCCCCTTTGGGTTCTAGGTGAAAATCTCACTCGACACATATCAAACAAAAATATTTCCATGGTGTGTATTGTTGTTCATTTACATCAAATAATCAAAATAAAACCCAGAATAAATCCTGAAAGACAAGAAATGAGCATAAAAGATGCTTCAGCGCAAGTGTTAATGTTACTAAAAGAGCCCAAATTTCTAAAAATATTGCGAAAAACAAAAATTTTCAGTTTTAGAGTGAATGTTTGAGGTGTATAGAAGGCATTTATTTCATTTTTAAAAAATTTAATTTTTCCCATTTTTCCATGAAAAGTGCCAAAACCCCCCCCTTTGGGTTCTAAGTGAAAATCTCACTCGACACAAATCAAACAAAAATGTTTCCATGATGTGTATTGTTGTTCATTTTCATCAAATAAACAAAATAAAACCCAGAATAAATACTGAAATACAAGAAATGAGCATAAAAGATGCTTCAGCGGGGTTATTGTTACTAAAAGAGCCCAAATTTCTAAAAATATTGCGAAAAACAACAATTTTCAGTTTAAGAGTGAATGTTTGAGGTGTATAGAAGGCATTTATTTCATTTTTAGAAAATTTAATTTTTCACATTTTTCCATGAAAAGTTCCAATACCCCCCTTTGGGTTCTAGGTGAAAATCTCACTCGACACAAATCAAACAAAAATGTTTCCATGGTGTGTATTGTTGTTCATTTTCATCAAATAAACAAAATAAAACCCAGAATAAATCCTGAAAGACAAGAAATGAGCATAAAAGATGCTTCAGCGCAAGTGTTAATGTTACTAAAAGAGCCCAAATTTCTAAAAATATTGCGAAAAACAACAATTTTCAGTTTAAGAGTGAATGTTTGAGGTGCATAGAAGGCATTTATTTCACTTTTAGTAAATGTTTTCTTTCCCATTTTTCCATGAAAAGTTCCAATACCCCCCTTTGGGTTCTAGGTGAAAATCTCACTCGACACATATCAAACAAAAATGTTTCCATGGTGTGTATTGTTGTTCATTTTTTATCAAATAAACAAAATAAAACCCAGAATAAATAGTGAAAGACAAGAAATGAGCATAAAAGATGCTTCAGCGCAAGTGTTAATGTTACTAAAAGAGCCCAAATTTCTAAAAATTTTGCGAAAAACAACAACTTTTAATTTTAGAGTGAATGTTTGAGGTGTATAGAAGGCATTTATTTCAATTTTAGAAAATTTAATTTTTTTACATTTTTCCATGAAAAGTGCCAATACCCCCCCTTTGGGTTCTTGGTGAAAATCTCACTCGACACAAATCAAACAAAAATGTTTCCATGGTTTGTATTGTTGTTCATTTTCATCAAATAAACAAAATAAAACCCAGAATAAATACTGAAAGAAGGGAAATGAGCATAAAAGATGCTTCAGCGGGGTTGTAAATGTTACTAAAAGAGCCCAAATTTCTAAAAATATTGCGAAAAACAACAATTTTCAGTTTAAGAGTGAATGTTTGAGGTGTATAGAAGGCATTTATTTCATTTTTAGAATATTTAATTTTTCACATTTTTCCATGAAAAGTTCCAATACCCCCCCTTTGAGTTCTAGGTGAAAATCTCACTCGACACAAATCAAACAAAAATGTTTCCATGATGAGTATTGTTGTTCATTTTCATCAAATAAACAAAATAAAACCGAGAATAAATACTGAAATACAAGAGATGAGCATGAAAGATGCTTCACCGGAATTGTTAATGTTATTAAAAGAGCCCAAATTTCTAAAAATATTGCGAAAAACAACAATTTTCAGTTTAAGAGTGAATGTTTGAGGTGTATAGAAGGCATTTATTTCATTTTTAGAAAATTTAATTTTTCACATTTTTCCATGAAAAGTGCCCTTTGGGTCCTAGGTTAAAATCTCACTCGACACAAATCAAACAAAAATGTTTCCATGGAGTGTATTGTTGTTCATTTTCATCAAATAAACAAAGTAAAACCAAGAATAAATCCTGAAAGATAAGAAATGAGCATTACAGATGCTTCAGCTCAAGTGTTAAGGTTACTAAAAGAGCCCAAATTTCTGAAAATATTGCGAAAAAGAACAATTTTCAGTTTAAGAGTGAATGTTTGAGGTGTATAGAAGGCATTTATTTCATTTTTAAAAACTTTAATTTTTCACATTTTTCCATGAAAAGTGCCAATACCCCCCCTTTGAGTTCTAGGTGAAAATCTCACTCGACACGAATCAAACAAAAATGTCTCCATGGTGTGTATTGTTGTTCATTTTCATCAAATAAACAAAATAAAACCCAGAATAAATACTGAAATACAAGAAATGAGCATAAAAGATGCTTCAGCGGGGTTGTTAATGTTACTAAAAGAGCCCAAATTTCTAAAAATATTGCGAAAAACCACACCCTTCTGTTTAAGAGTGAATGTTTGAGGTGTATAGAAGGCATTTATTTCATTTTTAGAAAATGTTTTTTTTCACATTTTTTCATGAAAAGTGCCAATACCCCCCCTTTGGGTTCTAGGTGAAAATCTCACTCGACACATATCAAACAAAAATGTTTCCATGGTGTGTATTGTTGTTCATTTACATCAAATAATCAAAATAAAACCCAGAATAAATCCTGAAAGACAAGAAATGAGCATAAAAGATGCTTCAGCGCAAGTGTTAATGTTACTAAAAGAGCCCAAATTTCTAAAAATATTGCGAAAAACAAAAATTTTCAGTTTAAGAGTGAATGTTTGAGGTGTATAGAAGGCATTTATTTGATTTTTAAAAAATTTAATTTTTCCCATTTTTCCATGAAAAGTGCCAAAACCCCCCCCTTTGGGTTCTAAGTGAAAATCTCACTCGACACAAATCAAACAAAAATGTTTCCATGATGTGTATTGTTGTTCATTTTCATCAAATAAACAAAATAAAACCCAGAATAAATACTGAAATACAAGAAATGAGCATAAAAGATGCTTCAGCGGGGTTATTGTTACTAAAAGAGCCCAAATTTCTAAAAATATTGCGAAAAACAACAATTTTCAGTTTAAGAGTGAATGTTTGAGGTGTATAGAAGGCATTTATTTCATTTTTAGAAAATTTAATTTTTCACATTTTTCCATGAAAAGTGCCAATCCCCCTTTGGGTTCTAGGTGAAAATCTCACTCGACACAAATCAAACAAAAATGTTTCCATGGTGTGTATTGTTGTTCATTTTCATCAAATAAACAAAATAAAACCCAGAATAAATCCTGAAAGACAAGAAATGAGCATAAAAGATGCTTCAGCGCAAGTGTTAATGTTACTAAAAGAGCCCAAATTTCTAAAAATATTGCGAAAAACAACAATTTTCAGTTTAAGAGTGAATGTTTGAGGTGCATAGAAGGCATTTATTTCACTTTTAGTAAATGTTTTCTTTCCCATTTTTCCATGAAAAGTTCCAATACCCCCCTTTGGGTTCTAGGTGAAAATCTCACTCGACACATATCAAACAAAAATGTTTCCATGGTGTGTATTGTTGTTCATTTTTTATCAAATAAACAAAATAAAACCCAGAATAAATAGTGAAAGACAAGAAATGAGCATAAAAGATGCTTCAGCGCAAGTGTTAATGTTACTAAAAGAGCCCAAATTTCTAAAAATTTTGCGAAAAACAACAACTTTTAATTTTAGAGTGAATGTTTGAGGTGTATAGAAGGCATTTATTTCAATTTTAGAAAATTTAATTTTTTTACATTTTTCCATGAAAAGTGCCAATACCCCCCTTTGGGTTCTAGGTGAAAATCTCACTGGACACATATCAAACAAAAATGTTTCCATGGTGTGTATTGTTGTTCATTTTTTATCAAATAAACAAAATAAAACCCAGAATAAATAGTGAAAGACAAGAAATGAGCATAAAAGATGCTTCAGCGCAAGTGTTTATGTTACTAAAAGAGCCCAAATTTCTAAAAATATTGCGAAAAACAACAATTTTAAGATTTAGAGTGAATGCTTGAGGTGTATAGAAGGCATTTATTTCAATTTTAGAAAATTTAATTTTTCACATTTTTCCATGAAAAGTGCCAATACCCCCCCTTTGAGTTCTAGGTGAAAATCTCACTCGACACAAATCAAACAAAAATGTTTCCATGATGAGTATTGTTGTTCATTTTCATCAAATAAACAAAATAAAACCGAGAATAAATACTGAAATACAAGAAATGAGCATGAAAGATGCTTCACCGGAATTGTTAATGTTATTAAAAGAGCCCAAATTTCTAAAAATATTGCGAAAAACAACAATTTTCAGTTTAAGAGTGAATGTTTGAGGTGTATAGAAGGCATTTATTTCATTTTTAGAAAATTTAATTTTTCACATTTTTCCATGAAAAGTGCCCTTTGGGTCCTAGGTTAAAATCTCACTCGACACAAATCAAACAAAAATGTTTCCATGGAGTGTATTGTTGTTCATTTTCATCAAATAAACAAAGTAAAACCAAGAATAAATCCTGAAAGATAAGAAATGAACATTACAGATGCTTCAGCTCAAGTGTTAAGGTTACTAAAAGAGCCCAAATTTCTGAAAATATTGCGAAAAAGAACAATTTTCAGTTTAAGAGTGAATGTTTGAGGTGTATAGAAGGCATTTATTTCATTTTAAAAACTTTAATTTTTCACATTTTTCCATGAAAAGTGCCAATACCCCCCCTTTGAGTTCTAGGTGAAAATCTCACTCGACACGAATCAAACAAAAATGTCTCCATGGTGTGTATTGTTGTTCATTTTCATCAAATAAACAAAATAAAACCCAGAATAAATACTGAAATACAAGAAATGAGCATAAAAGATGCTTCAGCGGGGTTGTTAATGTTACTAAAAGAGCCCAAATTTCTAAAAATATTGCGAAAAACCACACCCTTCTGTTTAAGAGTGAATGTTTGAGGTGTATAGAAGGCATTTATTTCATTTTTAGAAAATGTTTTGTTTCACATTTTTCCATGAAAAGTGCCAATACCCCCCCTTTGAGTTCTAGGTGAAAATCTCACTCGACACAAATCAAACAAAAATGTTTCCATGATGAGTATTGTTGTTCATTTTCATCAAATAAACAAAATAAAACCGAGAATAAATACTGAAATACAAGAAATGAGCATGAAAGATGCTTCACCGGAATTGTTAATGTTATTAAAAGAGCCCAAATTTCTAAAAATATTGCGAAAAACAACAATTTTCAGTTTAAGAGTGAATGTTTGAGGTGTATAGAAGGCATTTATTTCATTTTTAGAAAATTTAATTTTTCACATTTTTCCATGAAAAGTGCCCTTTGGGTCCTAGGTTAAAATCTCACTCGACACAAATCAAACAAAAATGTTTCCATGGAGTGTATTGTTGTTCATTTTCATCAAATAAACAAAGTAAAACCAAGAATAAATCCTGAAAGATAAGAAATGAGCATTACAGATGCTTCAGCTCAAGTGTTAAGGTTACTAAAAGAGCCCAAATTTCTGAAAATATTGCGAAAAAGAACAATTTTCAGTTTAAGAGTGAATGTTTGAGGTGTATAGAGGGCATTTATTTCATTTTTAAAAACTTTAATTTTTCACATTTTTCCATGAAAAGTGCCAATACCCCCCCTTTGAGTTCTAGGTGAAAATCTCACTCGACACGAATCAAACAAAAATGTCTCCATGGTGTGTATTGTTGTTCATTTTCATCAAATAAACAAAATAAAACCCAGAATAAATACTGAAATACAAGAAATGAGCATAAAAGATGCTTCAGCGGGGTTGTTAATGTTACTAAAAGAGCCCAAATTTCTAAAAATATTGCGAAAAACCACACCCTTCTGTTTAAGAGTGAATGTTTGAGGTGTATAGAAGGCATTTATTTCATTTTTAGAAAATGTTTTGTTTCACATTTTTCCATGAAAAGTGCCAATACCCCCCCCCTTTGGGTTCTAGGTGAAAATCTCACTCGACACAAATCAAACAAAAATGTTTCCATGGTGTGTATTGTTGTTCATTTTCATCAAATAAACAAAATAAAACCCAGAATAAATACTGAAAGACAAGAAATGAGCATAAAAGATGCTTCAGCGCAAGTGTTAATGTTACTAAAAGAGCCCAAATTTCTAAAAATATTGCGAAAAACCACAATTTTATTTTAAGAGTGAATGTTTGAGGTGTATAGAAGGCATTTATTTCATTTTTAGAAAATGTTTTTTTTCACATTTTTTCATGAAAAGTGCCAATACCCCCCCTTTGGGTTCTAGGTGAAAATCTCACTCGACACATATCAAACAAAAATGTTTCCATGGTGTGTATTGTTGTTCATTTACATCAAATAATCAAAATAAAACCCAGAAAAAATCCTGAAAGACAAGAAATGAGCATAAAAGATGCTTCAGCGCAAGTGTTAATGTTACTAAAAGAGCCCAAATTTCTAAAAATATTGCGAAAAACAAAAATTTTCAGTTTTAGAGTGAATGTTTGAGGTGTATAGAAGGCATTTATTTCATTTTTAAAAAATTTAATTTTTCCCATTTTTCCATGAAAAGTGCCAAAACCCCCCCCTTTGGGTTCTAAGTGAAAATCTCACTCGACACAAATCAAACAAAAATGTTTCCATGATGTGTATTGTTGTTCATTTTCATCAAATAAACAAAATAAAACCCAGAATAAATACTGAAATACAAGAAATGAGCATAAAAGATGCTTCAGCGGGGTTGTTATTGTTACTAAAAGAGCCCAAATTTCTAAAAATATTGCGAAAAACAACACCCTTCTGTTTAAGAGTGAATGTTTGAGGTGTATAGAAGGCATTTATTTCATTTTTAGAAAATGTTTTGTTTCACATTTTTCCATGAAAAGTTCCAATACCCCCCTTTGGGTTCTAGGTGAAAATCTCACTCGACACAAATCAAACAAAAATGTTTCCATGGTGTGTATTGTTGTTCATTTTCATCAAATAAACAAAATAAAACCCAGAATAAATCCTGAAAGACAAGAAATGAGCATAAAAGATGCTTCAGCGCAAGTGTTAATGTTACTAAAAGAGCCCAAATTTCTAAAAATATTGCGAAAAACAACAATTTTCAGTTTAAGAGTGAATGTTTGAGGTGTATAGAAGGCATTTATTTCATTTTTAGAAAATTTAATTTTTCACATTTTTCCATGAAAAGTTCCAATACCCCCCTTTGGGTTCTAGGTGAAAATCTCACTCGACACATATCAAACAAAAATGTTTCCATGGTGTGTATTGTTGTTCATTTTTTATCAAATAAACAAAATAAAACCCAGAAATAAATAGTGAAAGACAAGAAATGAGAATAAAAGATGCTTCAGCGCAAGTGTTAATGTTACTAAAAGAGCCCAAATTGCTAAAAATATTGCGAAAAACAACAATTTTCAGATTTAGAGTGAATGTTTGAGGTGTATAGAAGGCATTTATTTCAATTTTAGAAAATTTAATTTTTCACATTTTTCCATGAAAAGTGCCAATACCCCCCCTTTGAGTTCTAGGTGAAAATCTCACTCGACACAAATCAAACAAAAATGTTTCCATGATGAGTATTGTTGTTCATTTTCATCAAATAAACAAAATAAAACCGAGAATAAATACTGAAATACAAGAAATGAGCATGAAAGATGCTTCACCGGAATTGTTAATGTTATAAAAAGAGCCCAAATTTCTAAAAATATTGCGAAAAACAACAATTTTCAGTTTAAGAGTGAATGTTTGAGGTGTATAGAAGGCATTTATTTCATTTTTAGAAAATTTAATTTTTCACATTTTTCCATGAAAAGTGCCCTTTGGGTCCTAGGTTAAAATCTCACTCGACACAAATCAAACAAAAATGTTTCCATGGAGTGTATTGTTGTTCATTTTCATCAAATAAACAAAATAAAAGCCAGAATAAATCCTGAATGACAAGAAATGAGCATAAAAGATGCTTCAGCGGGGTTGTTAATGTTACAAAAAGAGCCCAAATTTCTAAAAATATTGCGAAAAACCACAATTTTATTTTAAGAGTGAATGTTTGAGGTGTATAGAAGGCATTTATTTCATTTTTAGAAAATGTTTTTTTTCACATTTTTTCATGAAAAGTGCAAATACCCCCCCTTTGGGTTCTAGGTGAAAATCTCACTCGACACATATCAAACAAAAATGTTTCCATGGTGTGTATTGTTGTTCATTTTTTATCAAATAAACAAAATAAAACCCAGAATAAATAGTGAAAGACAAGAAATGAGCATAAAAGATGCTTCAGCGCAAGTGTGAATTTTACTAAAAGAGCCCAAATTTCTAAAAATTGTGCGAAAAACAACAACTTTTAATTTTAGAGTGAATGTTTGAGGTGTATGGAAGGCATTTATTTCAATTTTAGAAAATTTAATTTTTTTACATTTTTCCATGAAAAGTGCCAATACCCCCCCTTTGGGTTCTTGGTGAAAATCTCACTCGACACAAATCAAACAAAAATGTTTCCATGATGAGTATTGTTGTTCATTTTCATCAAATAAACAAAATAAAACCGAGAATAAATACTGAAATACAAGAAATGAGCATAAAAGATGCTTCAGCGGGGTTGTAAATGTTACTAAAAGAGCCCAAATTTCTAAAAATATTGCGAAAAACAACAATTTTCAGTTTAAGAGTGAATGTTTGAGGTGTATAGAAGGCATTTATTTCATTTTTAGAAAATTTAATTTTTCACATTTTTCCATGAAAAGTTCCAATACCCCCCCTTTGAGTTCTAGGTGAAAATCTCACTCGACACAAATCAAACAAAAATGTTTCCATGATGAGTATTGTTGTTCATTTTCATCAAATAAACAAAATAAAACCGAGAATAAATACTGAAATACAAGAAATGAGCATGAAAGATGCTTCACCGGAATTGTTAATGTTATTAAAAGAGCCCAAATTTCTAAAAATATTGCGAAAAACAACAATTTTCAGTTTAAGAGTGAATGTTTGAGGTGTATAGAAGGCATTTATTTCATTTTTAGAAAATTTAATTTTTCACATTTTTCCATGAAAAGTGCCCTTTGGGTCCTAGGTTAAAATCTCACTCGACACAAATCAAACAAAAATGTTTCCATGGAGTGTATTGTTGTTCATTTTCATCAAATAAACAAAGTAAAACCAAGAATAAATCCTGAAAGATAAGAAATGAGCATTACAGATGCTTCAGCTCAAGTGTTAAGGTTACTAAAAGAGCCCAAATTTCTGAAAATATTGCGAAAAAGAACAATTTTCAGTTTAAGAGTGAATGTTTGAGGTGTATAGAAGGCATTTATTTCATTTTTAAAAACTTTAATTTTTCACATTTTTCCATGAAAAGTGCCAATACCCCCCCTTTGAGTTCTAGGTGAAAATCTCACTCGACACGAATCAAACAAAAATGTCTCCATGGTGTGTATTGTTGTTCATTTTCATCAAATAAACAAAATAAAACCCAGAATAAATACTGAAATACAAGAAATGAGCATAAAAGATGCTTCAGCGAGGTTGTTAATGTTACTAAAAGAGCCCAAATTTCTAAAAATATTGCGAAAAACCACACCCTTCTGTTTAAGAGTGAATGTTTGAGGTGTATAGAAGGCATTTATTTCATTTTTAGAAAATGTTTTGTTTCACATTTTTCCATGAAAAGTGCCAATACCCCCCCCCCTTTGGGTTCTAGGTGAAAATCTCACTCGACACAAATCAAACAAAAATGTTTCCATGGTGTGTTTTGTTTTTCATTTTCATCAAATAAACAAAATAAAAGCCAGAATAAATCCTGAATGACAAGAAATGAGCATAAAAGATGCTTCAGCGGGGTTGTTAATGTTACAAAAAGAGCCCAAATTTCTAAAAATATTGCGAAATACCACAATTTTATTTTAAGAGTGAATGTTTGAGGTGTATAGAAGGCATTTATTTCATTTTTAGAAAATGTTTTTTTTCACATTTTTTCATGAAAAGTGCCAATACCCCCCCTTTGGGTTCTAGGTGAAAATCTCACTCGACACATATCAAACAAAAATGTTTCCATGGTGTGTATTGTTGTTCATTTACATCAAATAATCAAAATAAAACCCAGAATAAATCCTGAAAGACAAGAAATGAGCATAAAAGATGCTTCAGCGCAAGTGTTAATTTTACTAAAAGAGCCCAAATTTCTAAAAATATTGCGAAAAACAAAAATTTTCAGTTTTAGAGTGAATGTTTGAGGTGTATAGAAGGCATTTATTTCATTTTTAAAAAATTTAATTTTTCCCATTTTTCCATGAAAAGTGCCAAAACCCCCCCCTTTGGGTTCTAAGTGAAAATCTCACTCGACACAAATCAAACAAAAATGTTTCCATGATGTGTATTGTTGTTCATTTTCATCAAATAAACAAAATAAAACCCAGAATAAATACTGAAATACAAGAAATGAGCATAAAAGATGCTTCAGCGGGGTTGTTATTGTTACTAAAAGAGCCCAAATTTCTAAAAATATTGCGAAAAACAACAATTTTTAGTTTAAGAGTGAATGTTTGAGGTGTATAGAAGGCATTTATTTCATTTTTAGAAAATTTAATTTTTCACATTTTTCCATGAAAAGTTCCAATACCCCCCTTTGGGTTCTAGGTGAAAATCTCACTCGACACAAATCAAACAAAAATGTTTCCATGGTGTGTATTGTTGTTCATTTTCATCAAATAAACAAAATAAAACCGAGAATAAATACTGAAATACAAGAAATGAGCATGAAAGATGCTTCACCGGAATTGTTAATGTTATTAAAAGAGCCCAAATTTCTAAAAATATTGCGAAAAACAACAATTTTCAGTTTAAGAGTGAATGTTTGAGGTGTATAGAAGGCATTTATTTCATTTTTAGAAAATTTAATTTTTCACATTTTTCCATGAAAAGTGCCCTTTGGGTCCTAGGTTAAAATCTCACTCGACACAAATCAAACAAAAATGTTTCCATGGAGTGTATTGTTGTTCATTTTCATCAAATAAACAAAGTAAAACCAAGAATAAATCCTGAAAGATAAGAAATGAGCATTACAGATGCTTCAGCTCAAGTGTTAAGGTTACTAAAAGAGCCCAAATTTCTGAAAATATTGCGAAAAAGAACAATTTTCAGTTTAAGAGTGAATGTTTGAGGTGTATAGAGGGCATTTATTTCATTTTTAAAAACTTTAATTTTTCACATTTTTCCATGAAAAGTGCCAATACCCCCCCTTTGAGTTCTAGGTGAAAATCTCACTCGACACGAATCAAACAAAAATGTCTCCATGGTGTGTATTGTTGTTCATTTTCATCAAATAAACAAAATAAAACCCAGAATAAATACTGAAATACAAGAAATGAGCATAAAAGATGCTTCAGCGGGGTTGTTAATGTTACTAAAAGAGCCCAAATTTCTAAAAATATTGCGAAAAACAACAATTTTCAGTTTAAGAGTGAATGTTTGAGGTGTATAGAAGGCATTTATTTCATTTTTAGAAAATTTAATTTTTCACATTTTTCCATGAAAAGTTCCAATACCCCCCTTTGGGTTCTAGGTGAAAATCTCACTCGACACATATCAAACAAAAATGTTTCCATGGTGTGTATTGTTGTTCATTTTTTATCAAATAAACAAAATAAAACCCAGAAATAAATAGTGAAAGACAAGAAATGAGCATAAAAGATGCTTCAGCGCAAGTGTTAATGTTACTAAAAGACCCCAAATTGCTAAAAATATTGCGAAAAACAACAATTTTCAGATTTAGAGTGAATGTTTGAGGTGTATAGAAGGCATTTATTTCAATTTTAGAAAATTTAATTTTTCACATTTTTCCATGAAAAGTGCCAATACCCCCCCTTTGAGTTCTAGGTGAAAATCTCACTCGACACAAATCAAACAAAAATGTTTCCATGATGAGTATTGTTGTTCATTTTCATCAAATAAACAAAATAAAACCGAGAATAAATACTGAAATACAAGAAATGAGCATGAAAGATGCTTCACCGGAATTGTTAATGTTATTAAAAGAGCCCAAATTTCTAAAAATATTGCGAAAAACAACAATTTTCAGTTTAAGAGTGAATGTTTGAGGTGTATAGAAGGCATTTATTTCATTTTTAGAAAATTTAATTTTTCACATTTTTCCATGAAAAGTGCCCTTTGGGTCCTAGGTTAAAATCTCACTCGACACAAATCAAACAAAAATGTTTCCATGGAGTGTATTGTTGTTCATTTTCATCAAATAAACAAAGTAAAACCAAGAATAAATCCTGAAAGATAAGAAATGAGCATTACAGATGCTTCAGCTCAAGTGTTAAGGTTACTAAAAGAGCCCAAATTTCTGAAAATATTGCGAAAAAGAACAATTTTCAGTTTAAGAGTGAATGTTTGAGGTGTATAGAAGGCATTTATTTCATTTTTAAAAACTTTAATTTTTCACATTTTTCCATGAAAAGTGCCAATACCCCCCCTTTGAGTTCTAGGTGAAAATCTCACTCGACACGAATCAAACAAAAATGTCTCCATGGTGTGTATTGTTGTTCATTTTCATCAAATAAACAAAATAAAACCCAGAATAAATACTGAAATACAAGAAATGAGCATAAAAGATGCTTCAGCGGGGTTGTTAATGTTACTAAAAGAGCCCAAATTTCTAAAAATATTGCGAAAA
This sequence comes from Hetaerina americana, assembly GCF_022747635.1. NCBI lineage: Eukaryota > Metazoa > Arthropoda > Insecta > Odonata > Calopterygidae > Hetaerina > Hetaerina americana. The sequence goes on along the minus strand of NW_027286843.1, from coordinate 185,646 downwards.
ACCACACCCTTCTGTTTAAGAGTGAATGTTTGAGGTGTATAGAAGGCATTTATTTCATTTTTAGAAAATGTTTTGTTTCACATTTTTCCATGAAAAGTGCCAATACCCCCCCCCTTTGGGTTCTAGGTGAAAATCTCACTCGACACAAATCAAACAAAAATGTTTCCATGGTGTGTTTTGTTTTTCATTTTCATCAAATAAACAAAATAAAAGCCAGAATAAATCCTGAATGACAAGAAATGAGCATAAAAGATGCTTCAGCGGGGTTGTTAATGTTACAAAAAGAGCCCAAATTTCTAAAAATATTGCGAAAAACCACAATTTTATTTTAAGAGTGAATGTTTGAGGTGTATAGAAGGCATTTATTTCATTTTTAGAAAATGTTTTTTTTCACATTTTTTCATGAAAAGTGCCAATACCCCCCCTTTGGGTTCTAGGTGAAAATCTCACTCGACACATATCAAACAAAAATGTTTCCATGGTGTGTATTGTTGTTCATTTACATCAAATAATCAAAATAAAACCCAGAATAAATCCTGAAAGACAAGAAATGAGCATAAAAGATGCTTCAGCGCAAGTGTTAATTTTACTAAAAGAGCCCAAATTTCTAAAAATATTGCGAAAAACAAAAATTTTCAGTTTTAGAGTGAATGTTTGAGGTGTATAGAAGGCATTTATTTCATTTTTAAAAAATTTAATTTTTCCCATTTTTCCATGAAAAGTGCCAAAACCCCCCCCTTTGGGTTCTAAGTGAAAATCTCACTCGACACAAATCAAACAAAAATGTTTCCATGATGTGTATTGTTGTTCATTTTCATCAAATAAACAAAATAAAACCCAGAATAAATACTGAAATACAAGAAATGAGCATAAAAGATGCTTCAGCGGGGTTGTTATTGTTACTAAAAGAGCCCAAATTTCTAAAAATATTGCGAAAAACAACAATTTTCAGTTTAAGAGTGAATGTTTGAGGTGTATAGAAGGCATTTATTTCATTTTTAGAAAATTTAATTTTTCACATTTTTCCATGAAAAGTTCCAATACCCCCCTTTGGGTTCTAGGTGAAAATCTCACTCGACACAAATCAAACAAAAATGTTTCCATGGTGTGTATTGTTGTTCATTTTCATCAAATAAACAAAATAAAACCCAGAATAAATCCTGAAAGACAAGAAATGAGCATAAAAGATGCTTCAGCGCAAGTGTTAATGTTACTAAAAGAGCCCAAATATCTAAAAATATTGCGAAAAACCACAATTTAATGTTTAAGAGTGAATGTTTGAGGTGTATAGAAGGCATTTATTTCATTTATAGAGAATGTTTTTTTTCACATTTTTCCATGAAAAGTGCCAATACCCCCCCTTTGGGTTCTAGGTGAAAATCTCACTCAAAACAAATCAAACAAAAATGTTTCCATGGTTTGTATTGTTGTTCATTTTCATCAAATAAACAAAATAAAACCCAGAATAAATACTGAAAGGCAAGAAATGAGCATAAAAGATGCTTCAGCGCAAGTGTTAATGTTACTAAAAGAGCCCAAATTTCTAAAAATATTGCGAAAAACAACAATTTTCAGTTTTAGAGTGAATGTTTGAGGTGTATAGAAGGCATTTATTTCATTTTTAAAAAAATTAATTTTTCCCATTTTTCCATGAAAAGTGCCAATACCCCCCCTTTAAGTTCTAGGTGAAAATCTCACTCGACACAAATCAAACAAAAATGTTTACATGACTATCTCAACACCGACCGTTAGGAAAGGAAGAGAGTCGACGAAATTTTCATTTAAGAACTAACCGCTTTTAAAAAAACCCTCGGGAGAAAAACTAAACAAGACACTCGAATCACGAAATTTCGCATCTCGGAACTGAGGAGGAAAATTATTAAACATGCAAAAAATGCGTATATTACCGACGGTTTTCCAACAGCAAATGCTTTGAAAGTAAGAGAGGCGTTTAAATTTTCATTAAATGAATTTTAAGATTTAAAAACCCGGTGAGGGGAAAACTAAACGCCACAATTTAATCACGAAATTTCTCATCCCGGGACTGCGGATGAAAAATGTAATGTTTCCAAGAAATACGTATAAATAAGACCATTTTCTAAAAAAAAACCGTTTTGAAAGGAAGAGAAAGGGCCTAACTTTTATTAGATGAATGAAAAGCTTTTGAAAAAGCCCTTGGAAGAAAAACTTACACGACAATTCATTCGCGATATCCCTCACACCAGGAATACTAAGGAAAATTTTCATGGTCGCAAAAAATACGGATAAAAAGGACCATTTTCTAACAAACGACCTTTTGGAAAGGTAGGCAGGAGAAAGAATTTTCATTCATTGAATTAAGATGCTTTTGAAAAACCCTTGGAGGAAAAACTTGAACAAATTGAATCGCGAAATTTCTCATCCCGGAGTTGCGAAGGAAAACTCTATGTTGGCAAAAAATACGTTTATTTACCACAATTTTCTGAAGAACGTCTGTTTAGAAAAAAAAGAGGCGTTCAAATTTTCATTAAATGAATTTTAAGCATTAAAAAACCGCCGAGGGAAGAACTTAACACATTAGTTGAATCACGAAATTTATCATCCCGGGACTGAAGATAAAAAGTGTTATGTTTTTAAGAAATACGTTTTAATACGACAATTTTCTCAACAACTACCGATTAGAAGGAAATAGGTCAAACAAATTTTTAAATTAGGACTAACAAGCTTTTAAAAAAACCCTCGTGGGAAAACTTCAACGAGTTACTTGAATCTCGAAATTTCTCATCCCGGTAATGCGGCTTGAAAACATGTTTGCAAGAAATACGAATAAATGAGACCATTTTCTCAAAACCGACCGTTTTAAAAGGTAGAGAAACGACCAAATTTTCATTTGATGAATGTATAGGTTTTGAAAAAGCCCTTGGAGGAAAAACATACACCACAATTGAATCGCGAAATTTCTCATGCCGGGACTGCGACGGAAAAACGTTATGTTTGCAAAGAATAAGTATAAATTAGATCATTTTCTCAAAATCGACCGTTTTGAAAGTTAGAGAAACGACCAAATTTTGTTTTTTTGAATGAAGAGCTTTTGAAAAATGCCTTGGAAGAACATTTTACACGACATTTGATTCGCGAAATTCCTCATACCAGGACTGCGAAGGAAAATTTTTATGTTCGCAAAAAATACGGATAAAAAGGACCATTTTCTACACAACGACCTTTTAAAAAGGTACGGAGTTGACAGAATTTTCATTCATTGAATTAAGATTCTTTTGAAAAACCCTTGGAGGAAAAACTTGAACATATTGAATCGCGAAATTTCTCATCCCGGCGTTGCGACGGAAAACTCTATGTTGGCTAAAAATACGTTTATTTACCACAATTTTCTGAAGAACGTCTGTTTAGAAAAAAAAGAGGCGTTTAAATTTTCATTGAATGAATTTTAAGCATTAAAAAACCGCCGAGGGAAGAACTAAACGCATTAGTTGAATCACGAAATTTCTCATCCCGGGACTGCGGATAAAAAATGTTATGTTTCCAAGATATATGTATAAATAAGACCATTTTCTCAAAAATAACCGTTTTCAAAGGAAGAGAAAGGGCCTTATTTTTATCAGATGAATAAAGAGCCTTATAAAGCCCTTGGAGGAAAAACATACACCACTATTGATTCGCGAAATTTCTCATCCCGGGACTGTGACGGAAAAACGTTATGTTTGCAACAAATTCATATAAAAAAAACCATTAACTAAACAACGACCGTTAGGATAGGAAGAGAGTCGACGAATGTTTCATTTAAGAATTAAAAGCTTTTAACAACCCTCGGGAGAAAAACTAAATGGGACACTTGAATCACGAAATTTTTCTTCCCGGGACTGCGGAGGAAAATTATTATGTTTTTCCAAAAAGTCGTATATTAACGACAGTTTCCTAACAGCGACTGCTTTGAAAGGAAGAGAGGCGTTCAAATTCTCACTAAATGAATTTTAAGCTTTAAAAGACCGTTCAGGGAAAAACTATACGCCCCAAGTGAATTACGAAATTTCTCATCCCGGGACTGCGGATAACAAATATTGTTTTTATGAAATACGTTTTAATACGACAATTTTCCCAACAACTGCCGATAGGAATGAAAAAGTCAAACAAATTTTCAAATAAGACTTACAAGCTTTAAAAAAAACCCTCGTGGGAAAACTTAAAGGAGTTACTTGAATCACGAAATTTGTCATCCCGGGACTGCGGCTGGAAAACGTTGTTTGCAAAGCATACGTATAAATTAGATCATTTTCTCAAAATCGACCGTTTTGAAAGTTAGAGAAACGACCAAATTTTCATTTGAGGAATAAAGAGCTTTTGAAAAAGGCCTTGGAAGAACAACTTAAACGACAATTGATTCGCGATATTCCTCATACCGGGACTGCTATGGAAAATTTTTGTTCGCAAAAAAATACGAATAAATAGGACCATTTTCTACACAACGACCTTTTAAAAAGGTACGGAGGTGACAGAATTTTCATTCATTGAATTAAGATTCTTTTGAAAAACCCTTGGAGGAAAAACTTGAACAAATTGAATCGCGAAATTTCTCATCCCGGCGTTGCGAAGGAAAACTCTATGTTGGCAAAAAATACGTTTATTTACCACAATTTTCTCAAGAACGTCTGTTTAGAAAAAAAGAGGCGTTCAAATTTTTATTAAATGAATTTTAAGCATTAAAAAACCGCCGAGGGAAGAACTAAACGCATTAGATGAATCACGAAATTTCTCATCCCGGGACTGCGGATAAAAAATGTTATGTTTTTAAGAAATCGTTTTAATACGACAATTTTCTCAACAACTACCGATTAGAAGGAAATAGGTCAAAAAAAATTTTAAATTAGGACTAACAAGCTTTTAAAAAACTCTCGTGGGAAAACTTCAACGAGTTACTTGAATCACGAAATTTGTCATCCCGGGACTGCGGCTGGAAAACGTTGTTTGCAAAGCATACGTATAAATTAGATCATTTTCTCAAAACCGACCGTTTAAAAAGTTAGAGAAACGACCAAATTTTCATTTGATGAATGAATAGGTTTTGAAAAAGCCCTTGGAAGAAACACACGACAATTGATTCACGAAGTTTCTCATCCCGGGACTGCGAACAAAAAAACGTCATGTTTGCAACAAAAACGTATAAATAAAACCATTATCTCAACACCGACCGTTAGGAAAGGAAGAGAGTCGACGACATTTTCATTTAAGAATTAAACGCTTTTAAAAAAAACCCTCGGGAGGAAAACTAAAAAAGACACTTGAATCACGAAATTTCTCATCCCGGGACTGCGGAGGAAAATTATTATACATGCAAAAAATGCGTATATTACCGACAGTTTTCAAACAGCGACTGATTTGAAAGAAAGGGAGGCGTTTAAATTTTAATTAAATGAATTTTAAGCTTTAAAAAACCGCTGAGGGAAAAACTAAACACCACAATTGAATCACGAAATTTCTCATCCCGGGACTGCGGATGAAAAAATTTATGTTTCCAAGATATATGTATAAATAAGATCATTTTCTCAAAAAAACCGTTTCCAAAGGAAGAGAAAGGGCCTTATTTTTATTAGATGAATAAAGAGCTTTATAAAGCCCTTGGAGGAAAAACATACACCACTATTGATTCGCGAAATTTCTCATCCCGGGACTGCGACGGAAAAACGTTATGTTTGCAACAAATTCATATAAAAAAACAATTAAATAAACAACGACCGTTAGGGAAAGGAAGAGAGTCGACGAATGTTTCATTTAAGAATTAAAAGCTTTTAACAACCCTCGGGAGAAAAACTAAATGGGACACTTGAATCACGTAATTTCTCTTCCCGGGACTGCGGAGGAAAATTATTATGTTTTTCAAAAAGTCGTATATTAACGACAGTTTCCTAACAGCGACTGCTTTGAAAGGAAGGGAGGCGTTCAAATTCTCATTAAATGAATTTTAACCTTTAAAAGACCGTTCAGGGAAAAACTATACGCCCCGAGTGATATACGAAATTACTCATCCCGGGACTGCGGATAACAAATATTGTTTTTATGAAATACATTTTAATACGACAATTTTCCCAACAACTGCCGATAGGAATGAAAAAGTCAAACAAATTTTCAAATAAGACTTACAAGCTTTAAAAAAAACCCTCGTGGGAAAACTTAAAGGAGTTACTTGAATCTCGAAATTTCTCATCCCGGTACTGCGGCTTGAAAACATGTTTGCAAGAAATACGTATAAATGAGACAATTTTCTCAAAACCGACCGTTTAAAAAGGTAGAGAAACGACTAAATTTTCAATTGATGAATGAATAGGTTTTGAAAAAGTCCTTGGCAGAAACACTTACACGACAATTGATTCACGAAGTTTCTCATCCCGGGACTGCGAACAAAAAAACGTTATCTTTGCAACAAAAACGTATAAATAAAACCACTATCTCAACACCGACCGTTAGGAAAGGAAGAGAGTCGACGAAATTTTCATTTAAGAATTAAACGCTTTTAAAAAAACCTTCGGGAGAAAAACTAAAAAAGACACTTGAATCACGAAATTTCTCATCCCGGGACTGCGGAGGAAAATTATTATACATGCAAAAAATGCGTATATTACCGACAGTTTTCAAACAGCGACTGATTTGAAAGAAAGGGAGGCGTTTAAATTTTCATTAAATGAATTTTAAGCTTTAAAAAACCGCTGAGGGAAAAACTAAACACCACAATTGAATCACGAAATTTCTCATCCCGGGACTGCGGATGAAAAATGTTTTGTTTCCAAGATATATGTATAAATAAGACCATTTTCTCAAAAAAAACCGTTTTCAAAGGAAGAGAAAGGGCCTTATTTTTATTAGATGAATAAAGAGCTTTATAAAGCCCTTGGAGGAAAAACATACACCACTATTGATTCGCAAAATTTCTCATGCCGGGACTGCGACGGAAAAACGTTATGTTTGCAACAGATACATATAAATAAAACCATTATTTAAACAACGACCGTTAGGAAAGGAAGAGAGTTGACGAAATTTTCATTTAAGAATTAAAAGCTTTTAACAACCCTCGGGAGAAAAACTAAATGGGACACTTGAATCACGAAATTTCTCTTCCCGGGACTGCGGAGGAAAATTATTATGTTTTTCCAAAAAGTCGTATATTAACGACAGTTTCCTAACAGCGACTGCTTTGAAAGGAAGGGAGGCGTTCAAATTCTCATTAAATGAATTTTAACCTTTAAAAGACCGTTCAGGGAAAAACTATACGCCCCAAGTGAATTACGAAATTTCTCATCCCGGGACTGCGGATAACAAATATTGTTTTTATGAAATACGTTTTAATACGACAATTTTCCCAACAACTGCCGATAGGAATGAAAAAGTCAAACAAATTTTCAAATAAGACTTACAAGATTCAAAAAAACCCTCGTGGGAAAACTTAAACGAGTTACTTGATTCACGAAATTTCTCATCCCGGAACTGCGGCTGGAAAACGTTATGTTTGCAAGAAATAAGTATAAATTAGACCATTTTCTCAAAACCGACCGTTTTGAAAAGTAGAGAAACGACAAAATTTTTATTTGATGAATGAAGAGCATTTGAAAAAGCCCTTGGAAGAACAACTTACACGACAATTGATTCGCGATATTCCTCATGCCGGGACTGCGAAGGAAAATTTTCGTGGTCGCCAAAAATACGGATAAAAAGGACCATTTTCTACACAACGACCTTTTGGAAAGGTAGGCAGGTGAAAGAATTTTCATTCATTGAATTAAGATGCTTTTGAAAAACCCTCGGAGGAAAAACTTGACCAAATTGAATCGCGAAATTTCTCAACCGGAGACTGCGAAGGAAAACAGCTATGTTGGCAAAAAATACGTATATTTACCACAATTTTCTCAAGAAGTGTGTTTAGAAAATATAAGAGGCGTTCAAATTTTCATTGTATGAATTTAAAACATTAAAAAACCGCTGAGGGAAAAGTAAACGCAATAGTTAAATCACGAAATTTCTCATCCCGGGACTTCGGATAAAAATGTTATGTTTTTAAGAAATACGTTTTAATACGAAAATTTTCTCAACATATGCCGATTAGAAGGAAATAGGTCAAACAAATTTTTAAATTAAGAGTAACAAGCTTTAACAAAAACCCTCGTGGGAAAAAATAAACGAGTTACTTGAATCTCGAAATTTCTCATCCCGGTACTGCGGCTGGAAAACATGTTTGCAAGTAATACGTATAAATGAGACCATTTTCTTAAAACCGACCGTTTTAAAAGGTAGAGAAACGACTAAATTTTCAATTGATGAATGAATATGTTTTGAAAAAGCCCTTGGAAGAACAACTTACACGAAAATTGATTCGCGAAGTTTCTCATCCCGGGACTACGAAGGAAAAACGTTATGTTTGCAAGAAAACGTAATAATAAAACCATTATCTCAACAACGACCGTTTGGATAGGAAGAGAGTAGACGAAATTTTCATTTAAGAATTAAAAGCTTTAAAAAAAACCCTCGGGAGAAAAACTAAACAAGACACTTGAATCATAAAATTTCTCATCCTGGGACTGCGGAGAAAAATTATTATATATGCAAAAAAAGCGTATATTAAGGACAGTTTTCTAACAGCGACTGCTTTGAAAGGAAGAGAGGCGTTTAAATTCTTATTAAATGAATTATAAGATTGAAAAAAACCGCTGAGGGAAAAACTATACGCCACAATTGAATTACGAAATTTCTCATCCCGGGACTGCGGATGAAAAATGTTATGTTTCCAAGAAATGCGTATAAAAAAGAACATTTTCCCAAAAAAAACTGTTTTGAAAGGAAGAGAAAGGGCCTAATTTTTATTAGATGAATAAAGAGCATTTTAAAGCCCTTGGAGGAAAAACATACACCAAAATTGATTCGCGAAAATTTTCATCCCGGGACTGCGACGGAAAAACGTTATGTTTGCAACAAATACATATAAATTAAACCATTATCTAAACAACGACCGTTAGGAAAGGAAGAGAGTCGACGAAATTTTCATTTAAGAATTGAAAGCTTTTAAAAATACCCTCGGGAGAAAAACTAAACAAGACACTTGAATCACGAAATTTCTCATCCTGGGACTGCGGAGGAAAATTATTATACATGCAAAAAAAGCGTATATTATAGACAGTTTTCTAACAGCGACTGCTTTGAAAGGAAGAGACGCGTTCAAATTCTCATTAAATGAATTTTAAGATTTAAAAAACCGTTCAGGGAAAAACTATACGCCACAATTGAATTACGAAATTTCTCATCCCGGGACTGCGGATAAAAACTGTTTTTTTTAAGAAATACGTTTTAATACGACAATTTTCCCAACAACTGCCGATAGGAAGGAAAAAGGCAAACAAATTTTCAATTATGACATACAAGCTTTCAAAAAAAACCTCGTGAGAAAACTTAAAGGAGTACTTTAAATCACGAAATTTCTCATCCCGGGACTGCGGCTGGAAAACGTTGTTTGAATGAAATACGTATAAATTAGACCATTTTGTCAAAACCGACCGTTTTGAAAGGTAGAGAAACGACCAAATTTTCATTTGATGAATGAAGAGCTTTTGAAACAACCCTTGGAAGAACATTTTACACGACATTTGATTCGCGAAATTCCTCATACTGGGACTGCGAAGGAAAATTTTTATGTTCGCAAAAAATACGGATATAAAGGACCATTTTCTACGCAACGACCTTTTGAAAAGGTAGGGTGGTGACAGAATTTTCATTCATTGAATTAAGAAGCTTTTGAAAAACTCACGGAGGAAAAACTTGACCAAATTGCATGGCGAAATTTCTCATCCCAAGACTGCGAAGGAAAACTGCTATGTGGGCAAAATATACGTTTATTTACCACAATTTTCTCAAGAACGTCTGTTTATAAAGTATAAGAGGTGATCAAATTTTTATTGAATGAATTAAAGGTTTCATGAATATTCTTTAAAGAAAAACCTAACATAAAATTTGAATCACGAAATATCTCTGCCCGGGACTGCGGAGAAAAGCTGATACGTTTGAAAAAATAAATGTAAAAATACGACATTTTTCAACACAACAACCTTTTGGAAAGGTAGGGAGGCGACCGAATTTTCATTCATTGAATTAAGAAGCTTTTAAAAAACCTCGGAGGAAAAACTTGACTAAATTGAATCGCGAAATTTCTCATCCCGGGACTTCGGAGGAAAACTGCTATGTTGGCCAAAAATTCGAATATTTACCACAATTTTCTCAACATCGTCTGTTTAGAAAGGAAAAGAGGCGACCGAATTTTCATTGAATGAATTTAATGCTTTTAAGAAAATTCATTGAAGATAAACCTAACACGACCTTTGAAACGTTAAATATCTCATCCCGGGACTGCGGAGGAAATTAGTTATGTTCCCAAGAAAAAGATGTGATTAAGACTATTTCCTCAACAAAAACTGTTTAGAAATGTAGACAGGCAACCAAATTTTCATTCAATGAATTGATAGCTTTTAAAAAAAACCCTTGGAAATACTAAACATGAATATTCAAACACGAAATATATCATCCCGGGACTGCGGATGAAAAACGTTATGTTTGCAAGAAATACGGATAAATTAGACCATTTTCTGTAAACGACAGATTTGAAAGAAAGAGAAACGACCAAATTTTTATTTGATGAATGAAGAGCTTTGAAAAAGCTCTTCGAAAAACAACTTACACGACAATTGATTCGCGAAACTTCTCATCCCGGGACTGCGATGGAAAATTGTTATGTTCGCAAAAAAAATGGATAAATCGACCATTTTCTACACAAAGACCGTTGGCGAAGGTAGTGAGGCGACCAAATTTTATTTGAAAGAACTAAAAGCTTTTAAAAAACCCTTGGAAATACTAAACTAGACAATTAAATCACGAAATTTTTCATCCCGGGTCTGCGGAAGAAAAACGTAATGTTTGTTAAAATACGTACAAAGAAGACCATTTTCTTAAAACCGACAGTTTTGAAAGAAAGATAAACGACCAAATTTTTATTTGATGAATAAAAAGCTTTTAAAAAAGCCTTTAGAAGACCAACTTACACGACAATTGATTCGCGAAATTTCTCATCCCGTGATTGTGAAGGAAAATTGTCGTGTTTGCAAAAAATACGGATAAAAACGACCATTTTCTACACAACGACCGTTGGCGAAGGTAGCGGGGCGACCAAATTTTCATTCAAAGAACTAAAAGCTTTTAAAAATACCCTCGTGAGAAAAGCTAAGCGAGACACTTGAATCACTAAATTTCTCATCCCGGGGCTGCATAGGAAAAATGTTATGTTTACGGGAAAAACCTTTAAATACGACAATTTTTTCAACAACCTCCGTTTGGAGGATAATAGAGTCAACCAAAATTTCTATTTATATTAAAAGCTTTTAAAAAAAACCTCCTGGAAAAAACTTAACGATTTACTTGAAACACGAAATTGTTCAACCCGGGACTGCGGAGGAAAATAATTGTTCCCTAAAAATACTTAAATATACGAAAACTTCCTCAACAAAGACTGTTTAGAAAGGAAGAAAGGTGCCGAAATTATCACTCAACGAATTTTATCTTTTAAAAAATTCTTGGATGAAAAACTTAACACGACATTTGAATCGAGAAATTTCTCTGCCCAGGACTGCGAAAGAAAATTGTTATGTTTAAGAAAAGATACGTCTAAACACGACAATTTTCTACACAACGACCGTTTGGATAGGAAGCGAGGCAACCAAATTTTCATTCAATGAACTTAAAGCTTTTAAAAAAACCCTCGGGGAAAAAACTAAACGAGACACTTGAATCACGAAATTTCTCATCCCGGGACTGCGGAGGAAAACTGCTATATTGGCAAAAAATACGTATATTTACCGCAATTTTTTCAACAACGACTGTTAAGAAAGGAAAAGAGGCGACCAAATTTTCATTCAATGAATTTAAAGCTTTCAAGAAAATTCTTTGAAGAAAAACGTAGCACGACATTTGAATCGCGAAATATCTCTGCCCGGGACTGCGGAAAAAAGCTGTTTGGTTAGAAAAATTAAATGTAAAAATAAGAATATTTTCTACAAAACGACCGTTTGGAAAGGTAGGGAAGCGACCTAATTATCATTTAATCAATTAAGAAGATTTTGAAAACCCCTCGGAGGAAAAACTTAACCAAATTGAATCGCGAAATTTCTCATCCCGGCACTGCGGAAGAAATTAGTTATGTTCGCAAGAAAAAGATGTGATTAAGACTATTTCCTCGACAAAAACTGTTTCGAAATGTAGACAGGCGACCAAATTTTCATTCAATGAATTGATAGCTTTTAAAAAAAACCCTTGGAAATACTAAACATGACAATTCAAACACGAAATTTATCGTCCCGGGACTGCGGAGGAAAAACGTTATGTTTGCAAGAAATACGTATAAATAAGACCATTTACTCACAAACGACAGCTTTGAAAGAAAGAGAAACGACCAAATTTTTATTTGATGAATGAAGAGCTTTTGAAAAAGCTCTTCGAAAAACAACTTACACGACAATTGATTCGTGAAATTTCTCATCCCGGGACTGCGAAGGAAAATTGTTATGTTCGCAAAAAATATGGATAAATACGACCATGTTTACACAACGACCATTGGCGAAGGTAGCGAGGCGACCAAATTTTCATTCAAAGAACTAAAAGCTTTTAAAAATACCCTCGGGAGAAAAGCTAAACGAGACACTTGAATCACTAAATTTCTCATCCCGGGACTGCATAGGAAAAATGTTATGTTTGCGGGAAAAACCTTTAAATACGACAATTTTTTCGACAACATCCGTTTCGAAGATAAAAGAGTCAACCAAAATTTCTATTTAAATTAAAAGCTTTTAAAAAAAACCCTCCTGGAAAAAACTTAACGAGTTACTTGAAACACGAAATTTTTCATCCCGGGACTGCGGAGGAAAATATTGTTTCCTAAAAATACTTATATATACGAATATTTTTCGAACAAAGACAGGTTAGAAAGGAAGAGAGGCGACCCAATTTTCATTCCATGAAATTTAAGCTTTTAAAAAATTCTTGGATGAAAAACGTAACACGACATTTGAATTTAGAAATTTCTCTGCCCACTACTGCGAAGGAAAATTGTTATGTTTGAAAAAACATACGTATAAATACGAATTTTTCTACACAACGACCGTTTGGAAAGGTAGCGAGGCGACCAAATTTTCATTCAATGAACTTAAAGCTTTTAAAAAACCCTCGGGCGAAAAACTAAACGAGAGACTAGAATCACGAGATTTCTACTCCCGGGACTGCGGAGGAAAACCGCTATGTTGGCAAAAAATACGTATATTTACCACATTTTTCTCAACAACTTCTTTTTAGAAAGGAAAAGAGGCGACCAAATTTTCATTGAATGAATTAAAGGTTTCATGAATATTCTTTAAAGAAAAACCTAACACAAAATTTGAATCACGAAATATCTCTGCCCGGGACTGCGGAGAAAAGCTGTTACGTTTGAAAAAATAAATGTAAAAATACGACATTTTTCTACACAACAACCTTTTGGAAAAGTAGGAAGGCGACCGAATTTTCATTCATTATATTAAGAAGCTTTTAAAAAACCCTCGGAGGAAAAACTTGCTAAATTGTAACGCGAAATTTCTCATCCCGGGACTGCGGAGGAAAACTGCTATGTTGGCAAAAAATACGAATATTTACCACAATTTTCTCAACATCGTCTGTTTAGAAAGGAAAAGAGGCGACCGAATTTTCATTGAATGAATTTAATGCTTTTAAGAAAATTCATTGAAGATAAACCTAACACGACCTTTGAAACGTTAAATATCTCATCCCGGGACTGCGGAGGAAATTAGTTATGTTCCCAAGAAAAAGATGTGATTAAGACTATTTCCTCAACAAAAACTGTTTAGAAATGTAGACAGGCAACCAAATTTTCATTCAATGAATTGATAGCTTTTAAAAAAACCCTTGGAAATACTAAACATGACAATTCAAACACGAAATTTATCATCCCGGGACTGCGGATAAAAAACGTTATGTTTGGAATAAATACTAAAAATAAGTAAGACCTTTTTCTCAAAAATAACTGTTTTGAAAGGAAGAAAAACGACCTTATTTTTATAAGATGAATAAAGAGCTTTTAAAAAAGCCCTAGGAGGAAAAACTTGCACTACAATTGATTCGCGAAATTTCTCATCCCGGGACTGCGGAGGAAAAACGTTATGTTTGCAAGAAGTACGTATAATTTAGACTATTTGCTCAACAACGACCATTTAAAAAAATAGACAGGCGACCAAATTTAATACAATGAATCGAAAGCTTTAAAACATACCCGTGGAGGAAAAACTTACACAACAATTGATTCGCAAAATTTCTCATCCCGGGACTGCGAAGGAAAAACGTTATGTTTGCAACAAATACGTGTAAATAAAACCATTATACCAATACACAAAGACCGTTGGCAAAGGTAGCAAGGCGACCAAATTTTATTTGAAAGAACTAAAAGCTTTTTAAAAAACCCTTGGAAATACTAAACTAGACAATTAAATCACGAAATTTTTCATCCCGGGTCTGCGGAAGAAAAACGTAATGTTTGTTAAAATACGTACAAATAAGACCATTTTCTTAAAAACGACAGTTTTGAAAGAAAGATAAACGACCAAATTTTTATTTGATGAATAAAAAGCTTGTAGAAAAGCCCTTAGAAGAACAACTTACACGACACTTGATTCGCGAAATTTCTCATCCTGTGATTGCGAAGGAAAATTGTTGTGTATGCAAAAAATACGGATAAAAACGACCATTTTCTACACAACGACCGTTGGCGAAGGTAGCGAGGCGACCAAATTTTCATTCAATGAACTTAAAGCTTTTAAAAAAACCCTCGGGGGAAAAACTAAACGAGACACTTGAATCACGAAATTTCTCATCCCGGGACTGCGGAGAAAAACTGCTATGTTGGCAAAAAATACGTATATTTACCACAATTTTCTCAACAACTTCTTTTTAGAAAGGAAAATCGTGATTTCTGGGAAGTTAGCAAGCAATTCGTGGTAACGAGAATGACCGATCACAGATTTCACTTGATCGGGAGAAGGCTGGGCGAAACTCACGGGGACTGAAATGGTAGTGAGTCCATTAACCAATCTCTGGTTGCGCATGTCCACCAATAACCCTAAGAATTTCAGGAAGTCCGCCCCAATGATAGGTTGTGACACGTCCGCGACAACGAAACGCCACGAAAAATCGCGACGGAGGCCGAGGTTAAGGCTAAAGGTCATCCGACCATACGTAGAAATAACGCTGCTGTTCACTGCAAACAGCTCGTAATCAGTCTTGGAGCGGGGCCTTTCCACTTTGACTCTAGGAAAAACACACAAATCGGACCCAGTATCGATCAAAAACCGCACCTTTTGGGTTTCGGTCTGTCACGTACAAGCGGCATGGTTCGGGACTACCATCGGAGGCTGCTATCACCGACTGCCCTAGGGGTTTTCCGACGCATAGGAGCACGGAGTCGTGCACTTCCGGGCATCGGCGCCAAACGGACGGTGGTACCAGCAAACGTCTCTTCTCCCATCCGAATTCTGTGAGGAATGAAATTCCATTGATTCATGTCCACAGTTTAACCCAAATCATATTTCTTAAGGACGGTTATATGTATACAAAGCATTGAAATATTTCTTTCATCATCTTTAGAACTTGTAAATCAACTAAGTCCGAAACAAACATCATTGAATGTAAATATGATCTTGGAATTCATGTTGACTTGCGTCCTCTTTGATTGCATTTATTGATATTGCAACCGGAATGTATACGCATACATACTCTCAGGTAAGTTTCATTCAAAATGATTTACTTGGGCTAAAGTCTGAGTGAACGTGTGTGGACTAAGCCGATAGTATTGCCTAAATGCTACGACATGGTTTACCAAACTCGAGAATCGGTTTGATGAATTATTTTGGAAATGTTATTTAAATATTTTTAATCGGTTTTAGGAGAGTCATGTCAATATGTTTAAAGAGATGAATTGTAGAAGAGATTTAGTCATTTTACAATGATGAGTTCCCCATTTAAAAAAAGGGAATCAGAAAAACATTGTATCTTACGGACCCACTACTTTGGCTCAAAATAATATAAGTTGTATGAGACTAAATAATGATGACAAAAGACTGATATTAGCAAATTGCTATAGACAAAAGTTTAAACTCTTCTCGTTTAATTAAAACTTTTGCCTTCTGTGTACTCTACCAGCAAAATTCAAAACTGGATGAGCATTAATATAGTCACCAATTTCATATTTAATACGACAATATTCATTGAAAACATCATTAATCTCACCTTCTGAGCAGAGATTACATCTGATATCTGTAAGTACACTTCAAAAAATAATCACATTTTCTTCATATATTTTAAGGTAATCGCAAAGGTATTCGGAATGGAAAACTTTTATATTACCTCTTAAATTGAAGGATAATGGGGATATATTCATTTAGAAAGGAGAAGTTTGAAGATATTGCAAGTAAATCATCCTTTCGTGATCGCACAAGGTTGAATATATATCTGTCTATATATTGTTTATCAATCTTTACCGAAACTGCAACTGGGGCCAATGATAAAATGGGGAAAATACTTTCAATTTTACACAGCAATTTAGACTAGACTCTTCAATAACATATAGAATCTCCTAAGGTATTTTAAATATCGAGGCTTATTGACCGAGAATGTAAACCACATAGCTTTCTTCAATAATATAATAGCCGACACACGACCTGCTGTCAACAAAATGTCAAAGTGCAGTACCATCACCCAGCAATGGACATTAAGGTCATAATGCCGAGAATAGTCATCTCGACCCCGAATGATATCACACTGAGACCGGTGAAGTTCTAAGAAGTAGTCGAGGGCTTTCTCCTTCTTCTGGCCATTGCTCTTGCTCTTCACACCCTGTGGGTGCACCTATGCAAAGAGGTACTTCATTTCCAAGGTCACTAAATGCTCATCCCCCAGACGATTCATGAAGAAATGATGAACTTGCTTGAAGAAGTTGAGCACATCCTTCCCATTAAGGTCACATTTTCCTGAACAACCTAAATGGACAAACAATGCTAATGCCACTTGGCAAATGCATTCATTCACAATTCAAACTGCTGTCTCCCCCAATCCTGCCGTGACCCATCAGTTGAACGGTCCCTCTGTGCCAAAGGTCCTTCCTCTTGGAGAAAATTTGCTAGAACCTTTGAGAGAAACTTACCAGCAAACCTGACCTTACCCTGGCGAACATGTCCATGAATTATGTTGATTGTCGCCCTAAAAGCAGGACGTTTGATACTCAAGGATCCCCTAGTCTGGTAAACGCAACTGGAGATTAAGTATTCCATGCGCTCTTCCTATCAACCCAAACAATTCAATGCAAGACCTAGCACATGTTGAAAACCTTTAGATATAGGTTGCATAGTCGGATTGCAATCCTGATCCAACTCCCCTTCAGTCAGGTGGAGTGCTATTTGATGTAGACCTTTGAGAGTCGCGTTGGATGCCAAATTCATTCAGATCTCCCTCGTCTTCAAGTGTTTCCCGCCCAAATTCATGACAAGACCGTGACGAACACAATCGTAATGTAGGCGTCTTTATTTGGCTAATTGATTCTCAATTCTCTCTGTAAAACAACCCCTTGGGCTGTCAGTTGAACACCAATCTTTGAATCCACGCTCACCCATGATTGCCTGACAGAAGTATTTCTCTACGATATCCTCTTCCATTGGATGGTAGTCCATCTCTGGACATACTGAAGCCGAAATCTCTATTGACCCTTGCGTTTGTTTTACCCCATCCAGAAACCCAGTAACAGTTTATTCCGTGGAAGAAATATCTACCAGGCTTATTACTATGTAAACATCTGGACAAAATACTAGCCAACTTGTAGGAAGAGTGATGACCAATATTAATTTTATTGTTTTTAGGCTCAAAACTAATGGCAATTAAAGTAAATAAGTAAATGGCAATTACTTGAGTGCCATTCGGCCACTCTTTCCCAAAGACCAAGTGGGAGGAACATCGAGGTCTTTGAGCGATGAATACAGCTTTTTCTGGATTCTGCCAATGTTCCACAAAAGGTGCTCTTTGCCCGAGTCCCAATGAGGAACCATCTGCGCTTGGCGTATCGCCGAGCTGTGCGTTATGGTGCCAGTTATGTTAGACTCTGTTGTCCTTGCTTTCACCTTTTGTTGAAAATGGTATATCACGGAACAACGAATCAACAACAAGTTTTTTGTGAAGTGCTGAGGTAGAAGTTATCAAGAAATTACTGAGATGTTAACAGCTGTTTACGGTGATGATGATTTGAAGGAAATATCCGTTATCAAATGGATTAAGCGTTTTAAAAATGGCCGACAAGACACCACGGATGATGAAAGATGCCGGGACGACCTTCAACCCTCTCCTGTGATGACATTGGAAACATCGATCGTGTGCGGTCCCTTGTCCTTACCGATCGTCATAAATCAACTGTTTTTTCGAATAATAAACGAAAAAGGAGTTTGATTTACTTATATTGAAGAAATTTAGAGAAAGTACGCGTTTTCATCAAAAATACGATCATTGGATGAAAACTAGCCGTTTTCAGTGGACACGCCGCAAAACATGCGCGTGGAAAATCATAACACCAATGTTTGCGGTTAAAAAACCAACGAATTTTGAAAAAAGTAGTTTGAAATACTTGGAAGGAAATTATTGAGAGAAAATTTACGATTTCACTTAAAACACAAAAAATAAATAAAAACGAGAAGTTTTCTGTGGAAATACCACATCAAATACTAGTCTAAATTATAACGATATAATTTGCGATGTGAAAGACAACGAATGATGAAAAAAAAAGTTGAAAAACTTGAATTGAAAAAATATTGATTGATTGATTTCATCGAAAATAAGAAAATAAAGTAAAAACTAGCAGTTTTCAGTGGAATGGCAACAAAACATACGCGATGATAAAAATAACAACTATTTTTCGATTGAAAAATCAACGGATTAAAAAAAAATACGCGATTTCATCGAAAATACGTAGATTGAATAAAAACGAGCAGTTTTCTGTGGAAATACCACATAAAAAACGTGTTCAAATTAACGGACATATTTTCGATAGTTAAATCAACGAATGATGAAGAAAGGCGCTTGAAACAATGAAATTGAAAAAAGTTAGAGAAAATACGAGATTATATCGAAAATACGAAGATTGAAAGAGAACTAGCTGTTCTCAGTGAAATCGCCACAAAACATGCGCGCTTAAAATCATCACACCAATTTCTGCGATTGAAAATTCAACGAATTTTGAAAAAAGTAGTTCGATATACTTGAAAGGAAAATATTGAGAGATTATTAACGATTACATCAAAAACACGAAAATTAAATATAAACCAGCTGTTCTCTGTGGAAATACCAATTTAAATTTGTGTTAAAATTAAAACGACATACTCTGCGATGAAGAAATCATCGAATGATGAAAAAAGGTGTTTGAATTACTTAAATTAAAAATATTCAGAGAAAATACACATTTCATCGAAAATACGAAGATTGATAAAAAGCTAGCAGTTGTCAGTGTACTCGCCACAAAACATACGTGTTTAAATAATTACCCATATTTTGCGATTGAAAATTCAACGAATATCGAAAAAAGTAGTTTAAAACTCTTGAAAGGAAAATATTGAGGGTAAAATAACGATTGCATCGAAAACACGAAAAGTAAATAAAGACGAGCAGTTTTCCGTTTGAATACCACATAAACTATGTTTTTAAATTACAACTACATATTTTGCGGCGGAGAAATCAACGAATGATGAAAAAAAGGGTTTGAAATTTAACGAAATCATCGAAAACCCGGAAAAAAATTAAACGAGTTGTTTTATTAGGAAATACGACAAAATACGTGTTTACATTAAAATAACGTATTTTTCGATGGAGAAATTAACAAATCATGAAAAAAGGAGTGTAACATTTAACGATTTCTTTGAAAACACGTAAAATAGATAAAAACGAGCTGTTTTCTGTGGAAACTCCACTTCAAATACTTGTTTAAATTAAAACGACATTTTTAGCGATGGAGAAATAAACGAAAAAGGAGTTTGATTTACTTAAATTGAAGAAATTTAGAGAAAGTACGCGTTTTCATCAAAAATACGATCATTGGATGAAAACTAGCCGTTTTCAGTGGACACGCCGCAAAACATGCGCGTGGAAAATCATAACACCAATGTTTGCGGTTAAAAAACCAACCAATTTTGAAAAAAGTAGTTTGAAATAGTTGGAAGGAAATTATTGAGGGAAAATTTACGATTTCACCTAAAACACAAAAAATAAATAAAAATAAGGAATTTAACGATTTCATTGAAAACACGGAAAATAGATAAAAATGAGCAATTTATATAGCAAGTTTGAGTGACGGGTCACTGGCGTCGGGCTTCCCGCCCCGTAAACCCTGAGTGTTGTGTGTTTGCGATTCACGACGGTCAATGTGTCTACATATACCGGAATGGTTGAGTGATTGCTATAACTTTCTCACTCCCTGTAAACCCCCTTCTTTATTCCCCCTAAAAGTGCCCTTAAGTGTACGGCTTTGGGTTTTATATTCTTTCCATTCACTCGGCCGTAGTACGTTCTTTATCTATTTATCACTTGGTCGACACTCAGAATTTTCGGCACCATCTTGGCGCACACCTCGAGCATGGCCAAATCCTGTGTAATAATGCGTTGGATGTTGAATGCAGACAGACCCAACTTGTCTGCCATTTCTCCACTAGTTAAGCGTCGGTCTGTGTTCAGCAGTGTCCTCACTCTGTCCACATTCGTGTCGGTTCTTGCCGTCGACGGCCGTCCGGAGCGATGGTCGTCTTCAACGAGCTCCCTACCCTATTTAAGCCACTTGTGCCACTCAAACACTATGGAACGGCTAATAGGAGTGTCCCCATAAGCCTGCTTCATCATATCGAGGGTTAAGGTACCGTCTTCCCGAGTTCGCACAAATCTTCACAGAATAACATTGCTCTAAATTCAGATTCATTTTGTTTTTCGACGCGGGCAGAAAACTTGATTCTCTGAAACGGTCTTCTCACTCAACGACAGCCCGCAGGTGACTGAGGTTGGAGTTGCTCTGTTGCTAAGAGCCCCCTCCACCTTACCCTGCCAGGCACACCCTCCTCTATCACACCGTTCGCACCAGAGAAAAACAGTCCTACCACTTTTGGGTAAGTCCCTGTATATGTTAATACATATATATATATATATATATATATATATATATATATATATATATATATATATATATATATATATATATATATATATATATATATATATATATATATATATATATATATATATATATATATATATATATATATATATATATATATATATATATATATATATAAAATATATATATATATATAATATATATATTTAAATGAATATATATATTCATTTAAATATATATAAAATATATATATATAATATATATATATTTAAATGAATATATATATATTCATTTAAATATATATAAAATATATATATATAATATATATATTTAAATGAATATATATATATTCATTTAAATATATATAAAATATATATATATAATATATATATTTAAATGAATATATATATATTCATTTAAATATATATAAAATATATATATATATCCCTCCTCGGACTACAACCTTGACGTGGTGGAAGGGGTTGTGCGCTCCGATGGCCCCTAGAGCGGTGCTGGCAGGAGTAATAATTATATCTCCTGGTAGGGTCACCCATGCCGGATAGGTCGAAGGTTAGTAGCCAGACGAAAGGTAGTCCACGCAGCGTCTGTTACTCGGATGAGGCGGATGCAATGGCATCTGACCCCAGTGGGGCGGCCAATAAGTGATGGTGTCAAGTTAAAAACACTATTGAGGAAGGCAACGGGAAACGACATCAATTATCATTCCCAAGATTAACAAGTTGGACTATACAGAGATTTTGAGTCCTGGCAACTATGGGGCTCGGCCCAATCGGCCGTGTGTCGTACCCGGCAGCGGGGGAGGCAAGGATTCCGCGGTCGTCATCCCACGAAACCCTTGCAAGGGAAAACCGGCAGCAGCAGGACAGAAGACGCAGGAGAAGAATACCAAATTAGTTAGAATAGGAACGTGGAATGTTAGGACAATAATGAGGACAGGGAAATTGGAGAATGTTAAGCGAGAGATGGAAAGGGGAAATATTGATATTTTAGGTCTATGCAAGTTGAGATGGAAAGAAAGCCGGGGTTACTGGAGTGATAAGTATAGATTAATATACAGCGGCAGGGACGAGAGCAAACGAGGGGTCCCATAGAATTAAATGAAGAGGTAGGGAGAAACGTAGTCAACATAGAGCAGGTAACGGATAAAATACTACTAGTAAATAATAAAAAATAAAAGCAGAACCGACAAACTTGGTTATTATTCATGTATACATGCCACCGAGCAACCATAAGGAAGAAGAGGCGGATTGGATATATGATCAGGTAGGAGACATAATCGTATGTGTTCCTGCAGGGAAACATTTGATGGTGATGGGGGATTGGAATGCGACGGTAGACAAAGGAAGAGATGGTGATGAGGTCAGGGACTACGGTTTAGGCACAAGGAATGACCGCGGGGAGAAAGCAGTTAAGTTCTGCTGGAGACGCGCTAGTCATCACCAACACTTGGTTTAGACACCACAAAAGATGCAGGTATACATGGATTATGCCAGGTGACTCAGAAAGGTATCAGCTAGATTATATCATGGTTAGACACAAGTTTAAGGAACAGTGTGATAAATTTGCACAGCTTCCCGGGAGGGGATGCAGACTCTGACCACAATTTAGTGGTTATGAAATGTAGCATCCGTTTCAAAAAGATAAGGCAGGGGCGACGAGTCAGAAAATGGAATGTAGAAGCATTAAATGGTTTGAAAAGGAAGGAATACAAACAGGCGGTAGACGATATCATGGAGGATGGTAAAGAGCTAAGTAATATCGAAGAAAATTGGGAAAGTATTAAGAAAGGCTTGTCTAAAGCCGCAAAAGACACTATTGGAACCGTTAACGCTAAAAGGACTAGGAAACCATGGATCACGGATGAGATGATTACAAGATGGATGACCGGCAAAATTGAAAGAATCTAAATACAGAATTAGGCAAAATGAAGTACAAAGAATTAAACAATAAATTGAGATGGTCACAAATAAAGCAAAAGAAGCATGGTGGAAGACGCAGTGCGATGATATGGAAAGTCTGCAAAGGAAGGGGGAAATCGGTGCACTGTACAGCAAAGTTAAATCTTTATCGGGAAGTAAGAAAGGGAGATCAACGATAGCAGTTAGAGATAAGGCGGGTAAGATGATAGTTGACGCAAGAAATATCCAAGAGGGATGGAAAGAATATATAGAAGAACTGTATAGTAAAGAGCTTAGACCAAAAAAGTTAGACATAGAAAAGGAACATGACGTAGAAGAAGATAGTTTAGATCAAGGCATACTAAACAATGAGATAGGAAGGGCATTAAGGGAGATGAAACTAAATAAGGCCGTCGGGGTTGATAACATTCCCACGAAAATTTTAAAAGGCTTAGGAAAATGTGGGAGGAAAAGGCTTTATGGGCTGATCCGTAGTATTTATGAGGAAGGAATCTGGCCGGAAAAATATGTGAGATCAGTTTTAGATCCTATTCCAAAGGAGGTAAAGGCTACATCATGTGAGGACTACAGGATGATAAGTTTGATATCCAACGCAGCTAAAGTTGTTCTAAGGATAATAAACCAAAGGATAGAGAGTAGGGCAAATGATTACTTAGGGATGATCAGTGCGGGTTTAGGAAGGGGAGAGGTACGCGTGATGCTGTTGCAGAAATGAGATTATTAATCGAGAGGAATATACAACACAACCAGGAGGTATTTGCCTGTTTAGTAATTTTCGAAAAAGAGTTTGATAGAGTGAATTGGGAAAAACTAATGAGTATATTGCAGGAAATAGAGATAGATTGGAGGGAAAGGAGGCTAATCCGCAACCTTTACATGTCCCAGGATGCTCAGGTACCAGTGGGAAACGGGAAGTCCGGTTGGGGAGTGTTACGAAGAGTTGTAAGAAAGGGTTGACCACTATCACCGTTGCTGTTCAACCTGTATGCAGAAGAAATGATTAAAGAGGCATAAGAAGAATTGGAGGTAGAAATGAAGGTGGGTGGGGTGTTCGTAAAATCAGTTAGGTTTCCTGATGACCGAGCTTTAGTTTGTCAGTCAGCCAAGAGCATGAGGCACTGCATAGTGAATCGGAAATCCAGTAGGACAGATATGGGATGAGAAACAAAATTAATAAAACAAAGGTTATGCAATTTTCTAGAAAGAAAAAAGCTAAGCTAAACATTAAAAAAGGAGGGCAAAAACTAGAGCAGGTAGAACAGTTTACATACCTCGGTAGTGTTTTGGACCAATACGGTCAAAGTAGTAGGGACGTATGGAGAAGAATTATGCTAGGCACAGAGGCTTTCATAAGGAGGAGAGAGTTAATGAATGGCACGTTAGTAAGGATATTAAAAAAAGACTCGTGAAACTTTTGATATGGTGCATAGTTATATAAGGAAATGTGGTCATTGAAGCAGGAGGATAGTGGTGGACTGGAGGCTTTTGACATGTGGGCGTGGAGAAAATGGAGAAGGTGAAATGGACCGAGAAGAAAACCAATGAGAAAGTACTTGGTATGGTGGGTGAAGAGAGGGGTTGGTTGGGAGAAATCCTATTGAGGCAGTAAAAATTGATGAAGGGCATATTGACCGACAGGGGACTGTTCAAGATGGTAATAGAGGGGAGAATGTGAGGCAAGCAAGAAAAGGGAAGGAACATGATAGGGATGTTTCATTTAAGGATTCAAGTTCCTTCTAGATTATTATTATTAGGAGTTAATTTCATTATTTCCTTGAAAATTGTATCTTAGCACAACAGTCTGATTTACCTAATATCTCTTAAATTTTTAATAGTTCTAGGGTTAATTTGTCCATAAAGACATGGCCTCATTCGGCTTCCAATAATAATTTCAATGCCCATATTTTCATGAAGAATTTCTAGTCTTTGAGCTATTTTTGGTATCATCAAAATTACTGGTGTGCCCTGTAAAATTAAACTTACATATGTTTTATATCCTTATTATGCTTTTTGTGTGCAAAAATATCAAAATCTAAAAGATGCAAAGGTACGATTCAGAGCCACTCAAAGACAGGCTAAGCAGGCAGGTTTCATATTAATCATTTATGTTTAAATAATAACAAAACTCAGCATATTGTATGTAGTTATAGTATATAAAAATGTACTGATGTTGAAAATTCTAAAATACTAGGAATTATTTATAGATAGGAAACTTAACTGGGAGACTCACATCAGTCAGATCTGTAATGAACTGATTAAAGCTCAACTTTCTCATTTCAAATGAGTATCACTTGGCCATGTCCTCTTTCCATGTCATTTGAATTACAGTGATGAGTTATGGGTTCATTTCCCAAAACATATCATACGAATCTTGCTACTACACAAGAGAGATTTTTGCTCCCTTGCTAAAACACCGCAACGTGATTTCTGCAGAACATTTTTAATTAGCATGCTACTCATCAAAAACCTCACCTAACAGGAATTAGCTAAGGATTAACCTGGACCTCGCAAATCCTGCCTCAGGAACTCATACTTCCTTTGGAATGATAAGCACATTGAACATCATGAAAGTGCAGCCATGGGATCACCCCTCTCTTCCGTACTAACCAACATTTTCATTGAGATCTCTCAGCTGAAGGCAATGGTCTTACCCAAAGAAACCAACCCGTAGTAATAGTGGTTCTTTTTGCACCACTTTTTAAAACATTTAAAACCTCAATCCAATTTTGATAAATACATCAATGTATAAAAAAACATAAATAGTTAAAAACAAAATTATTTAAAAATAAAGAAACGGAAACTCAAGTTGTCCGTTCAGGGCAGTTTCCTTTAAAAACTCGGAAACCTTACTAAAAAAGTTGGGGTCCTCTCCTAAACTATTGCTTAAATTACCTCTTATTTTAAAAAAGGTATCTGGCCTTTTATAATTTATTTCTGAGTCACAATCAGGCGCAAGTTACAAACATTGCAGCAAGGTTGCATTTTTGTCTCCATAAAGAGTGCGTGAGGGCTAAGTGCCCGATTCTCAGGCGCGTGATCCTGACCTCTTCCCTCTGAATGTTCCAGATGGAAGAGGGCGCTGTCAAAATAACCCAATTAATGGCCTTAAATTCCTTGTTTTGCAAGAATCACCAAGCTTCCTTCCACTGGTTCCGAACCAAATTCCGCAAGGCAGCCCCGACGTCCACCACAGGAAGCAATGTTGAGTCGGTTTTGAGATTGACCAGGGCTTCCTTTGCTGCTTTGCCAGCTTTTTCAATGCCTGGTATTCCCACATGACCAGCAGTCCATATAGAGGATACCTACTTCCCCTTTATCTGAAATGACCACAGGGTGTAATAGATCTCCTGAACCATCAGGTGCATCGATGACAAGACTGATATGGATTATAGGGAAATCAATGAGTGCGAACAGATTAGAGAAGAGCCATTACATTCTCTTATGTCTTTTAGGGCCCTTTTGATAGCTGACAGTTTGGCTGTGAACCCCTCAATCATCTCTTAACTCTCCCCCAACCTCTGATGAACACCTTCCGCCACCCTCTGGAGAACACTCTCCCTCAATCGATGACCAATCATCAACCGCAAATACAAGAACTGCTCTATTGAGCATAATTACCAAACTTCTCTCTCCTACTGAGAGGAAAACCCTTATTAGCATCATCACCAATGACCTTATACCAGCCCTTCTTCAACTTGTAAATGGTGCCTAATTCACAAATAAACAACCACTTCCTTAAAAGTCTACAATGGAACATAAATTGCATAAAAAACAAAAAGAAGAGCTAAACCTCCTAATAACAAATCATTATCCAGACATCATCCTTCTTCAAGGAACCAAACTTTATAATAGCCAAACATTTAATTGTCCAAATTACTCTACAATCAGAAGATAAAGAGCCAATGATCCTGATTGCGGGGTCATGATCCTATCCAAAACTAACCTACTCATCACATAACTTCAACCCCCACCCACCCAAAAACTGGAACTCGCTGGAAAAGCAATAAAAGGAGTTACTGGGACCCTTAACATTTGGTCAGCCTACTTTCCACCTTCATCCTCAAAGTCAGACGCCCCTGGCTTATCAGCGCTCTCATCCCTACTGCACCCAAAGCTCATAAAAGGTGGTGACTTAAACGCCAAACATTCTGCCTGGGGTTGCAAAACCACTATCACACGAGGGCGAGCCCTTCATAAGCTCCTAATTACCAAAAATATTGCAATTCACTCACCACCTTTCCCTACCCACTTCCATCATCACCCCCACTCCTCCGATATCCTGGATGTAGTTCCCTTATCCGCAGATATCGCATTCCAAATCCTTAACCTAGATAACTCAGCCTCGGACCACTGCCCCATATTTTACTGCGTTCCTACACTCCTCCATACAACCAGAACCAACTAGAAGAGTTAATTTGAAACTATTTAAAGAAAACTGCTTGGCCATTAATCTTGTCCCATCTCCTGCTAGCACTCCAGACAGCATAGAGAAAGCGGCTCAAGATTTCACAAGCACCTTAACCAAAATCATTCTTCGCTCTTGCTACCCTCCTTCTCCGACCTCCATCGCTGGTGCCACACTACCTCAAGATATTTTGCGCATAACTTCCCTTAGAAACAAGGCCAGAGCCCTCATGGCAACGCACTCATCTCCGCCAAGATAAAATCGGCTTCTGTGCACTTCGAAACCTTGTAACATCCAAAACTAGAACACATTGGGAAAAAACTTGGCAAGAGAAAATAAGTTCACTCTCACATAACGACAATTTGGTATGGACCCGAGCCCACAGATAAACACCTATCAAATCCCTTTCTTTCTTTCAAACCGCACGTTCTTTGTAGCCCTTAACAATGCCAAATCAACTACCCGGTCCATATCCGCAGGCTTTCCTCAAGGATCAATTTTGTCACCTGTCCTATTCAACCTGTACATTAACGACCCCACCCCGACCCAAAACCTACCTCTATGCGGATGACTCAGCTATAGCGTCGACTTCCTTTGACCCAAATCACGCCGCAAAAATATCCAAGAACACCTTAAGAGCATAGCAGAGTGGATGACCAATTGGAAACTAACCATAAACACCACAAAAAGCATAAACGTAAACTACGCCAGAAAATGGAAGAATCCTCACATCACTCCTATCCACTATCGCAGGGAAATAATCCCCCAGGCATCATTGGCTAAATTTCTTGGTGTACAAATGGACTTAGTAAACCTACCAGCAAGCACACACTCAATATGCACTCGACAAGGCCAATTCAGCCGCTTTCTTATTTTTTCCCTTCATAAAATGCACCAGTCCCCTTTGTCTTCTCACCAAGGTACTGTTATTTAAATCTATGATACCCCCTATCTGAAGGCTACCCAGCCTGGGGTTCAATAGCCGCAACCAAATTGAATAAATTGACACGCTTCCAAAATAATACTCTACGAACCCTTGCCAACGACGCCTGGTTTGTAAGAAACTCAGATATTCACATGGATCTAAAAATACCGGACCTTCCAACATATCTAAGCGACCTAGCCACGTCATTTCAACAAGCAATAGGAAATACTGGTAACCCATTATTAGAACCTTTATGGGATTACCCTGATAATCCCCATTTCAGATACAATTGTGCTAAAGCAAGCATAAATGGGCAGTCATAATCTCCAAATATAATACTGTCACAAACTGCACTAAAATATACTCACTAGCTCAACTTCCCCCATGAACCACTTATATCCTATGACCATTGATCATCATAGCTGGATATTGGTATAAGATGCACCTAACGGCGCAGTCCATAAGCATCGATTGGTCGGTCGGTAGCAGGACCCCCATTCTTCTTTTGCATCAACAACGCACCAATGAAAAAACGTGGAAAAAGTGAAAGAAATTGTTTACAATTTAATCAGCATAATTAAAATATTCAGAGTGAAAACGATTGAGAATGTATGGCAATTTGCAATTGGCACATTCTAATTAAATTATTTTTATATAGAATGTTTTGTGTATTAAAAGCGAGAGAAACAGCAACTCTTCTTCATAATTTTCGAAATTTGAATTACAAACAAAGCGGCAAATGAAAGTTGCTCAGGATCAGTCACACGCAAATGAAGTCATCGACGATTTAGAATTATTAATTCCTGTTGAAAAACAGGATGACGAAACAACATGGGGATTAAAATGAAATGACGTAGAAACTTAAGGCATGATTTACGAATTCTTTTAACCATATTTTTAAAACACACGAAAATCTCCTCCCGTTCATAAAAACACATGTCTGTTCTTAGCGGCTGTGACATGCTTGGAAATGGCATCTCGCTTCTTTTCCAATCTTTTTGCTTGTTCCATCCATTTTGGCACAACAAACTGCACACATCCTACAAAGCTCTTCCTTCTTCTCTGTAGGTGGAATATACTTGGGAAATTGTAACTTACATAGAGGATCAAGGATTTGGTTCTACTGAAGGCCTTCTACCCTCACATGTTATATCATATGCAATGTACCCTTCAATTACATCTTCCACTAGTTTGATTCTAAATTCTGAACTTACCCTTTGGTCCACCACCCTTTCTCTGCAACAGAAATCCATTCCATGTGCCCTGGTCCAACAAGTGAAAAATGTTTAAAATATTTATTGCCCCCTTTTTTCATAATGGGGAAATTTCTCAGGTGCTGATCTTCCCTTTCTACTCCACCTATTGTATTATTGTACACAACAGCAACTTTTGGCTTTTAAAGCACCATATCCTTTTCATTTATATTCCACAAATTCCGTATTATGTACTGTAAAGGGTACAGAGACTTGACGGCCTTCTTATCTTCCCAATTCACAGCAATCACTTTGCCTTGCTGGAGGGCAACCAATTCCTCCTTTTTCAACTTCTTTAGTCTATACGTCATCTAGTACTTCCTTCCTTTTAATTCTCAATGTCCCATGTCTATCGGTTCCTTTCATAGCCAATAAATCAGCCAGCTATGAGGAGGTGTAATAGTTGTCTGCAGTCAGGACATAATCTTTGACCTAGCAGAGGTTTCATTACTGCTATCACAATCTAAGGATGTATTAGGAAGATTGGTATATTCCACGTTCAATACTGACCATTTCCTGTGTACCATAAACACAGTAATCAATGCTGGAAGGTCGGTTTATGGGTGAAGGTAGAGTTCACCCAGTACTTAGCTCTATACAGTCTGTGAAATTCACACATCAGGGTATTAAGGGGAGCCAGTTACTTTCACTGTGGCAGATAAGGTTTACCACGAAGATTGGTACCAGAAAAAATCACATAGCTTGAGTGGAGCATCAGGTGCCCTGAGTGCCTTGCCTGGGGTTTGAACTCAGGACCCTCCGGTCAATAGTCCAATGCTCTACCCACCTGGACTATCATGACCCACCTTTTTCCTGTAGAAATAATATTAAATGACCATATATATCCAGACATAGGCTTAGCAAATCTAAACGTTTCCTCCCCAAATCTGGCTCCTTTCAGGGAAACATACTGCATCAGTGAGAGCTCATCCTTGTAAAGAATAACATTTTTATCAGTAGAAATCTTCTTCTCAGGTGTCAACAAACTTGAGAACTTTTTGTTGAGAAATACAAGCAGAGGGCTAATTTCATTCAGCTTGACACAAGGATGTCTATCCCTCATAAAGGTACCATTGTCTGCAAAATGCAGATAGTGTTTGACGAGCACATATCTATGCTATGGCATAAGATTTGAAGAGAATGGAGTGAGAATGTTCTGCCTCTTTGACAAATATCATTCTTGAACTTGTTTGCTCATAGTTTTATGAAGAATGATCAATGCAAAACAACACACTAATTTCATCAGTATTTATACACTACCAATCTATAAAACTTGATTTTTTTTAAACAAAAGAATCAGAACAGTGGTCACCATATAACTTGATTTCCACAGTTATTAGTTCAATTGAGTAATGATCAATTAATGCCCGAAAGCATTGAAGAATTCCAGCAGTTTCATCAATCTCTAAATGAACAGGATGGGAAGCAGTCAAAGGAAATCTTGGAAGTAGTGATTAGTGATGTTGCTGGGAATCCATCGGACACCACAACACTCACGCATCAAGCAATTGGGCAATCAAACCTTCTTCATAAATCTGGGAAAATATGTCCGTTTCTGGTTGTTTTATTCTGAGGTAATGAAGATTAATATTTAATATGTTTGTTTTAATTTGAGTTTATAAATTGTCCAAAATTAAATGACAATGAATGCAAAAATGAATTAATAACTGTTTAAATGAGTCTGCCATTAAATTCGTTTGATATTTTATAATTTTTGAAAACAAACTTTATAATTCCAGGAGACTTCTCATCATCTTAAACTGTTCCAATATTTCATAGAAATCTGTTTTGATTTATTCTGAATTTTTTATGAAAATAAAGCCTGTAAAAATAAATAAAATATACTCAATGAATCTGTATGGAATCAGTCATTATTAATTGGCTTTGAAATCGCGTGCATTTAAAACAATTGACTTTTATATGTCATGCTTATATTCTAAAATAAATGGCATTTCTAAGCCAATAGATGCCAATCAAATATAATGAAGATGAAGAAATGAATTCATTTTACAAACACTGTAATTAAAAAGGAGTGCTTCATAATATGTGATTTGTGGCACCCAATTGGGTAATTGCAAAATGGCTATGGAAATAACTTAAGAAGCCCTATCTTCTACCGAGCGTGTATTAAATACAGTTTATTTTATGTTTAATTTTTCAATATTGAATCTTTCAATAAATTGTATTTTAAAAATCCACTTTGAATAATTTGGTCTCAATGTATTGGTTGATCATGGAATACATTATTAAGTATTATTTTCAATTTATATTGACACTGTTTACAGCTGTAGGTTGGCACTTGATTCCTGTTCAATTCCATCCAAAACATAGACCATAATTACTTCAAAAAGGAGCATTAACATATATATTTTCTACGCTTAGATGGATACTCCAGTCAATTCAAGCAGAGTTTATGATCAGAACAAATTAAAAGACAACTATCTCAGCAGCTGGTAATCTTGTCGTGAATGTAATTTGATGTTCTCCAGAAATTAAAAGGTATATGTTTCATAAAAGATCTCACCAGTCCATTCTTTCCATGTGTGGCGTAAATAGGAAGATTTAATATTTTAAACAACAGAGCTCATTTTACTTGAACGAAATTCTAGATGGTAACTTTGCAAAACTTTATATCTATTGTCGCAAGTATGCGACATGGTACTCCTTCCCTGGCTCCTGCGAATGTCCCACGTGACCAAAGACAATGTTTCAAAAGTATTCCTCCCCTGACTCCTAAATTGGGTATAAAAGCCCTGATTGCCGGGCAAAAAGCAGTCAGTTGGTTATCTGGCGGTGACCGGTAGGGCACGATGCTTCAGCTATGTTGCGCTTGTCGCGACAGTGTGTCCTATTCCTGACTAAACTTCGGACGAGGGCTCTGCCTAGGTTACGTTCGTTTAACCTCGTCCACCCTGCAATACTCCCTTCCTTTCCGACGGACGAGGGCTCTGCCTAGGTTATGTGTTTCGTGACCGCGTCCACCCTGCATTTACCCTATTCCAGGTAATTTTCTGCCATTTTAATTCTGTCCGCACTTGCGTTGGTTTACCGAGGGTCTAGCCATCCATAATTTGCTTATACCTATGTTAATGGTGCATTATGAATAACGGTAGGTAATATATGGCTGCTTGGGTAATACTCGGTGTAGTTACTCTGACCTTCCACGATACCCTTTGTGTTGCACCATAGAAACCCCCCTCGCGACATATTGGTGTCAGGTGAGGGGTTGCACGGTTGGACTAGTGATTTATTCAGTGTACGTGACAGTGTCTCAGAGATTATCATGTGTCCGTGTACCTCTTTAAATCGGAAGTTCCGTATTTCCTTGGACAGGTGGGATTTGCTAATCTGTGCTGACCTAACGAATTATTATTTTAAAACACGTGCTATAACCTCATTGCGAATCTCTGTGCACAATTAAACTAAGGATCACTTCATCAGGAACCATCAATTAGCCCAAGCATGGGTAAAGGATACACACGGAGTATGAAAAAATAAATTAATTAAGCTTTAGTTTGTCAGTCAGAGAAGGGGTTGTAAGGTTTGCTGAGTGAATTGGAGATCCAGTGGGACAGATATGGGATGAGAAACAAAATTAATAAAACCAAGTTTATGCAATTTTCTAGAAATAAAAAAGCTAAGCTAAACATGAAAATAGGAGGGCAAAAACTAATGCAGGTGGAATAGTTGACGTATCTCTGAAGCATTTTGGACCAATACGGTCAAAGTAGTAGGGACGTATGGAGAAGAATTACGCTAGGCACAGAGGCTTTCATAAGGTGGAGAGAGTTGACGAATGGGACGTTGAGTAAGGATATTAAAAAAAGACTCGTGAAACTTTTGATATGGTGCAGAGTTTGGAAAGGAAATGTGGTCATTGAAGCAGGAGGATAGTCGTGGACTGGAGGCTTTTGACATGTGGGTGTGGAGAAAATGGAGAAGGTGAAATGGACCGAGAAGAAAACCAATGAGAAAGTACTTGGTATGGTGGGTGAAGAGAGGGGTTGGTTGGGAGAAATCCTAATGAGGCAGTAAAAACGGATGAAGGGCATATTGACAGACAGGGGACTGTTCAAGATGGTAATAGAGGGGAGAATGTGAGGCAAGCAAGGAAAGGGAAGGAACAGGATAGGGATGTTGGACGGGATGAAGGGAGGAAGGAAGTACTCAGAGCTGAAGAGGGACCTGATGTAGAGGAGAATGCGGGATTTTTTGTTTTGTTTGGAGTAATATAATATTTATTTGGTATGATATAGATATGGTACTATGATATAGAAATGATGATTATGAAACACGGGGTAAATGTGAGTTATTTGACTTTAAAAAGTTAACTAGCAAATCATCATCAACATCAGTATAACAATCCTAAGATTGGTTTACTGCAGGCCCTCCATTCTTCACTATTAAGCATCATTTCCCTTTGATAGGTTTGCTGTTTTATGTTCTTCTCAATTTGCCCTTCCATGTACTGGTCTTTTGGCCATCCTTGCAGGATCTTTTTTGCTATTCCATGGCTCTGATCCATAGAATGCAATGCTCCACACAAACGTTTTGACCATCTGCTTCCTTGTTTGCAATCTTATATTCTTTGAACGTAGTAATAGCCTTTTCTCAATGAACGTCCTCTTTGCCTGGGCTATTCTTTCTTAACGTCGGTCGAACTTCTTCCATCCCATGTTACTATATTACTGCCCAACAAGTAGATGAAAGAAGGATTCCACTTGGTCCAGTTTCACTCCTCAATTGGCGATATCTGGATTAAGCTTCTTCTCTTCCACGCGCACAAGGATTTCGTTTTCTTCTTGTTGTGCTCATATTATATTCTCCAAGAAGTTGGTCCATAATATTCAGATTAGCTTTCAGGTCCTCTTGCGTTTTCGTTGCTACTTCTATTTCATCTGCAAACCGGAGCATGTTGATTGCTTCGTCATTTATCCTTGGGTCCTTTGAAGCCCGATTTTTGTGTTTCCTTCAATTTGTCTCTTCCATAGATGCATTTGTTGAATATTGCTGGCAAGAGGTTGCATCCTTGAACTTTGTTAAATTAGGTTTCTATTTACCTTCTGTTTCCCATTTGCATGGTAGTTACCTGATTAATGTACATTAAACTAGCTATTCAGTGAACATAAATAATGCGCACCTTATGTTTTTTGTCAAACTTCTCATCAGCTTCAATGGTTTGGTTCAGCTTGGATACGACCGATAGCATTCTGATGCTTCGATAGAATCAGGGAAGAATGAAGTTAATGCCGTCAGAATGATGACTTGAGTTTGTGGTGGGTTTGTGAAGGAAACAAGTGGCAAATTTCTTGTTTGCATTGTGTTTGTCCATAAAGACATGGCCTCATTCGGCTTTCAATAATAATTTCAATGCCCATCTTTTCATGAAGAACTTCTAGTCTTTAAGCTATTTTGGGTATCATCATGATTAATGATTTGCCCTGTAAAATTAAACCTTCATATGTTTCATATGCTTATTATGCTTTTTGTGTGCAAAAATGTCAAAATCTAGAAGATGCAAAGGTACGATTCATAGCCACTCAAAGACAGGCTAAGCAGGCAGGTTTCATATTAATCATTTACGTTTAAATACTAACAAAACTCAGCATTATGTATGCAGTTATAGTATATAAAAATGTACTGATGTTGAAAATTCTAAAATACTAGGAATTAATATAGATAGGAAACTTAACAGGAAGACTCACATCAGTCAGATCTGTAATGAACTGATTAAAGCTCACCTTTCTCATTTCAAATGAGTATCGTTTAACACTTGGCCATGTCCTCTTTCCATGTCATTTGAATTACAGTGATGAGTTATGGGGTCATTTCCCAAAACATATCATACGAATCTTGCTACTACACAAGAGAGACTTTTGCTCCCTTGCTAATACGCCACAACGTGATTTCTGCAGACCATTTTTAATTAGCAGTGGAGTCATGATTATACACCATGAGGGGTAGAGCAAATCTAAATAATACTATTTTTTGTGGAATTTCATCAACTTACAGCGCATTTCATATTGTGGACATTCAAATGTAAAACTAACTGTTTTTTTACGCTGTTTTTGTAACACTGATTGTTTATTGAGAGATGAGTAAGGTGGAAATGAAATCCTTTGAGTTTGGTGAATTCATGAAAATAAATCCAAGAGCGCTACATTAAAACTGCTAATTCTTCAAGGAAATTTGGCAGAATTATGATGGGTGCCATTTTATTATGTTTGCACATTTTGGTTTACTAAATTCTCCATAATCAAAGGATAATAGATGCATGATCGCTCATCATACTTAATGAGAATTTAACAGTTTAAACGAGCGTGCCATTATATTGGTGATGTTAAACATTTTTAATTATTGTACACAAACACTCAAATTCAAGGAGACTTCTTATTGTCTTACATTGCTCCAATATTTTATTAAATTTTGTTTCCATTGATTCTGAATTTGCATAAAAATAAAGCCCGTCTAAATGCATAGTGTACTCAATTAAACTGCATATAATCAACCATTATCGGTTTGCTGTGAAAGTGAGTACATTAAATGCATTTGAAATATAAAGGTCACACTTGTATCCTTAAATAATGGCATTTTCAAGAATAGAAGCAATGCCAATCGAACAGAATGTAGAAGAAGAAATGAATTGACGTCACAATCACCATAATTAAAAAGGAGTATTTCACAACAGCAAGGGATTTGTGGCGTTAATAGGTGTACTTGCGAATTGATTCAGCATATTAAATAAAATGGTCCCTCACTACAGTACACAATAAAAATCTAATTTTGCGTTAACTACTTAAATATCGAATCTTCCTATTTATAACCATTGTATTTTAACAATCCATTTAGAATGATTTTGACTCAATGTATCGTTTGATCATTGCGCATGTGAAATAATACTATTTTCTAAACATTTATAGCTGTCGTTTGACACTTGACTCCCGTTCAATTCTACCAAAAACATAGATCTTAACTACTTCAAAAAGGAACATTTACAAATATATTTTCTACAGAGATTGATACTGCAGTAAATTCAAGCAAAGCCCAAATCAATTAAAACATGACTATCTCAGCAGCAAGTATTATTGTTGGGTATGTAATTAGGTGTTCTCCAAATTTAAAAGGCATATATCTCACAAAAGATCTCACCCGTCCATTCTTTCCAACATATATTCACTAAGATTAGCAACCTGAAACAGCATATCCTTGTTTATGCAAATGAGAAGCCATACCGTTAAGAGTTTGCTCCATGACATTCAGTTGGAAAGGAAAGCCTGTGGTCTGTGAGTGTGTAAATAATGCTGTTTCCGAAGTACGCAATAATGTTTGTTTTGATTCGTTCATTTGGTGACGCTGTTGCCGTGGCAACAGTAACAAACAAGTGAAGAATGAAAGGTTTCGAATTAGATTGAGAATAAGATCTAATTTTAAAGAGAAATAAAGTATGCTCTATGGATACTATATTTTCGTTTATTAGGTATAAAGATCAAATACTGAAAAGGAAAATCAAATTATTGGACATGTGCGGAGACATACAAACGTTTGACTTTCCTTTCTCCACAAATATATAATGGCAATTGAAGATGTTTTTCTTTCTTGCAAGCAAGAAAGTCATTTCATGATGTACCCGGGCTTCGCGTTGGTAATATAATAAATAAATGAATGAATAAATTAACCATACATGGGAAGGAGTGTATAAAACACATAAAATATGTAATTATATTTAAGAATGCGAACCATTGCCTATTAGTGTACACGCCTGGGCTATCTTTCCAGCAATGCAAGTTAATATCTTGTAGTTTCATTGTGGTTCTTTTTCTTCTTAGTTTCCAAATTTCCGCGTGCTTTGATGGCACTTAAGGTGATGACGCATCGATGTTGCTGACAACCCATCGTCAGCAACATCGATGCACCAACCCACAAGCTAGCGCAATATGTTGCACATCCTCTTCAACTCTTCGCCAGAAAAACTGACTTTTTTGCTAAAACTTCCATGGATTTCATTCACATTATTCGGAATGCTGAAGTCCAAGAAGTCAACATGCTGGTGACCTTTGATGTCACCTCCTTGTTCACAAATACACCCATTGATGACTCCATGCTACTCATCAAAAACCTCACCTCACAGGGATTGGCTAAGGATTAACCTGGACCTCGCAAATTCTGCCTCTGGAACTCATACTTCCTTTGGAATGATAAGCACATTGAACATCATGAAAGTGCAGACATGGGATCACTCCTCTCTTCCGTACTAATTAACATTTTCATTGAGATCTCTCAGCTGAAGGCAATGGTCTTACCCAAAGAAACCAACCCGTAGTAATAGTTGGGGTTTTTGCACCACTTTTTAAAACGTTTAAAACCTCAATCCAATTTTGATAAATACATCAATGTATAAAAAACATATAAATAGTTAAAAACAAAATTATTTAAAAAAAAGAAACGGAAACTTAAGTTGTCCGCTCAGGTCAGTTTCCTATAAAAACCTGGAAACCTTACTTAAAAAGTTGGGGTCCTCCCCTAAACTATTGCTTAAATTACCTCTTATTTTAAAAGAGGTATCTGGCCTTTTATAATTTATTCTCCGACGTCCACCAGAGGAAGCAATGCTGAGTCGGTTTTGAGATTGACCAGGGCTTCCTTTGCTGCTTTGCCAGCTTTTTCCATGCCTGGTATTCCCACATGACCAGCAGTCCATATGGAGGATACCTACTTCCTCTTTATCTGAAGGGACCACAGGGTATAATAGATCTCCTGAACCATCAGGTGCATTGATGACAAGACCGATATGGATTATAGGGAGCTCAATGAGTGGGAACAGATGAGAGAAGAGCCATTACATTCTCTTAACTCTTTTAGGGCCCTTTTGATAGCTGACAGTTTGGCTGTGAATATTCCTGCAAAACATGGTCAGTTATTCCCTCAGGACTACATTGTAGTGAGAAACAACCACGTGGACACATGCGGATTCTTACTTTGATCCTCTCCTTTTACTAAGGGTCATTGGCCCTCTCAATAAAGGATCATGGGCATCAATATAAATGTCAGAGGCAGCTGATGGACAGGGGCTTCTAGAGTAAATGAGCTACCGGGCACCACCAGCAGATAGATGTTACAAAACGTTATCCTGGTAGTAGTATTAAGGGTTTATAGGGTACATCAAGGGCTAAGGTCATTTTGCACCATTGCCAAGATGACTAAAATCTCAAATCTATTTTATTTAGGAATTAATAAATAGGAATTAATGTACAAAGAAATGTGGGGGGAACGGCGAGAGGGTGGGGGGGGGGGAGAGAGACCATAAAAGCAGTAATCAACCCGAAGTTCGGGGTGGTAGTCGTGTGGAATTCACACATGAACTGCACAGTTTGGAATCAGTGCCAAATGTATAGTTTAGGCAATGTTGGAATTCCTGGAGAAGGAATGAACATTTTTAGAACAGTAGAGCATATCTGATGTCACATCATTGAGCAAAGCATTTAAAATATTTACATTACTCATTTAGTCTTTGTTTTTTCTGTCGAATATCATGTGTATCAATGTGGGTCAATTGCGACATGAGTACAACGTTTTTTATTGTGTTGTGACCACCTATTCAGCGTTGTAGTACATCTAATTTCGTTCTCAATAGCATGACAGTATGCTAATTGACACGTAGACATGAGCCGTATTCGTAATAAATCCTATGTATTAGGGTGTATAAATAGTTCTAGAATATTTGAGTAATAAATCTTTACTGAATGTATCCTGCATTGTTTGCATCTGTAATGTTTTCGTGAAACGTATCATTTTTGCGCGTTAAAACTGTTGTTAATTTGAAACAAGTGAATAACGGAAATAAGACGTGCGTGTGTGTTTCCAGCCTAATACTAATGAAGAACGACATAGGTTTCCGCGTAATTGTGCCAAAAGCATGCGTTTTGATATGTTCGTCTTTTGATTTGTTTATGTCATGTAGACCGATGTTTAACGAATCTCTTAGTTTCAAAACTAAGGGTAAATATAGCTTCGTGAAGCTGTTGAATTCCTTAATGTTAAACTCCCGTCATCAACTTGTCACTTCGGTAATATTCTTGGGTATTTATCAATGTACTTACCCGAAAAAGTACTTAATTAGTACTTGTAGTATTGTATTATTCACTTTTCAAGTTTAAGCTAAGATTCCGTTCTCTCTTCGTTATTTATCCAGTCGCCCCATTTACTACTGTGATTATTCGCATTGCGGTAAACTGTCCCCATATAATTGTTATTATTATCCGTTTTGCAGTAATCATAGGACGCGGAAATTTGGAAACAAAGCAGAAATCGAGCCAGAATGAAGCTACGAGGTATTAACTTGCATTGCTGGAGAGATAGCCCAGGCGTGTACACTAATAGGCAATGGTTCGCATTCTTAAATATAATTACATATTTTACGTATTTTATATACTCCTTTCCATGCATGGTTATTTATTCATTCGCTTATTTATTAAATGATATTACCAAAACGAAGCCCGGATACATCATGAAATGACTTTCTTGCTTGCAAGAAAGAAAAACATCTTCAATGGCCAGCATATATTTGTGGAGAAAGGAAAGTACATTTGCTCTAAATCGCACCTTTGCATCTTTGTGCATTGTGTCCATAATGCACACTTCTTTCATTCAATCCCAACCCTTTTCTTTCCCTTTTCTGGCTTACTTAACAATCTGCCCATCAATCACAGTCTTCAATATTCTCAAGAGAACTCAAAAGCAATGGACAATAATCGTCCCATGTTGCGAATATAAATTCATTAATGCCGTTGGCTCAACTTTAGAATTGTTGAAACTTAAATTTTCACATTGAGTAAAAACGGAATAAAAATCAGGTGCGTTAAAACTTCTTGAATTAACTCTTAAGTCTCATGTTTAGATTGTTTTGTTGGACGATTTTGACAAATGACTACTGCATATCAATTCGTTTGTCGATGCTATTTCAGGGATGCCATAATGCCATGGCATCTGCAGCCAGACACTCAAATGGCATCAATGATACCTTTAAAGAAATAACTTCCGATGTCATTTCACAGAGCCAAGGACAGTTTATGGCTAAAAATATTGGCCGATTTATAGTCAAGAAAAATTTTGATGCAGCACTATAATTTAGCTATTCTGCTCTTCGGAATAATAAATCTGTCCACTGTAGGGACATCCCGAGTCTCGATCTAACAATACTGTCGTTCTGCCCCCTAATAGTTGTGGTAATTATGTGTTCTACAGCTTTACCTGAAATTAATGTCAATTAGATTGTCCTGTAATAAAAACACGTCAAATAATTGTCACACATGAATTCTTGCTCCTATCTACGGTGTTGACGTACAAGTGGGGTTGGCAGTCGGCACCATGAAAGGAAATGCGCATACAGACGACACCGGTTTTTCCCGGGAAAGCATATTTTGTCTGCCTTAAACAACGAGATTAAGAGTTTTCCCTTTGTTCTTTCCTGAGGAGTTTTATGCAGGGGGTGGGTACCAAAGAGGACCTTTGGAGGAATTGGGAACCTTTGGGGATTCCTTTGTTTCCCTCCCCCAGCCGTACGTGCTTAAAAAGGATAAAGAAAATCATTTCATTTCAAGGAAAGCTTTCATCCATTTTCTCCCCTCATCCAACTTTGTAATCATCTCATCCGTGATCCATGGTTTCCTAGTCCTTTTAGCGTTAACGATTCCAATAGTGCCTTTTTCGGCTTTCAATAACCCTTTAATGATAGTTTCCCATTTTTCTTCGATAGTACTTAGCCTTTACTATCCTCCATGATTTCCTCTACCGCCTGTTGTTACTCCTTCCTTTTCAAACCATTTACTGCTTCAACATTCCATTTTCTAACTTGCCGCCCCTGCCTTATCTTTTTGAAACGCGCGCTACCTTTCATAACAACTAAATTGTGGTCACAGTCCACATCCGCCCCCGGGTAGCTGTGCGAATTAACACACTGTTCCTAAACCTGTGTCTTACCAGGATATAATCTAGCTGATAACTTTCTGAGTCACCTGGCATTTTCCATGTATACCTGCATCTTTTGTGGTGTCTAAACCAAGTGTTGGTGATGACT
Source organism: Hetaerina americana (assembly GCF_022747635.1). NCBI lineage: Eukaryota > Metazoa > Arthropoda > Insecta > Odonata > Calopterygidae > Hetaerina > Hetaerina americana. The sequence goes on along the minus strand of NW_027286843.1, from coordinate 143,806 downwards.
AACCCCTGTCTCCTTCAGAACTCCAGTGGTTTCTCACCATGGTCATGCCTCGTGCCTAAACCGTAGTCCCCCACCTCATCACTATCTCTTCCTTCGCCTACCGTTGCATTCAAATCCGCCATCACTATCAAATGTTTCCCTGCAGGAACACACGCGATTATGCCCTCTAACTGATGGTATATCCTATCGACATCTTTTTCCTTTTGGTTGCTCGGTGGCATGTATACCTGAATAATAACCAAGTTCGTCGGTTCTGCTTTTATCTCTGCTAGTAATAATCTATCCGTTACTTGCTCTATGTTGACTATGCTTCTTCCTACCTCTTCATTTAATATTATGGCAACCCCTCATGGCATCTTGTCCCTGCCGCTGTATATTATTTTATAATTATCACTCCAGTAATCCCCGCTATCCTTCCATCTCACGTCACATAGACCTAAAATATCTATTCTTCCATTTTCCATCTCTCGCTTAATTTTCTCCAGTTTACCCGTCATAATCATTGTCCTAACATTCCACGTTCCTCCTGGCATGGGCTTGTGGAAGTATCATTCCCTCTCGAACACAAATTCGAAAGTTTGAGGTCTTTACATTAATCCAGTGTATTTTGAGGGGCGGAGGAAGTATGGAGACGTGTTCTAGTGTGTGCTATATGTCTACATGGCGAGATTAAACAGTGTGCTGTTATCAAATTTTTGCCTTCGCCTCCTCATCGTCCGAGGTGTATTGATTACCCTTTGAGGTTTCTTTTGAGTTCAGAGGGAAAAAACTAAAATTGCATGGCACAAGATCGCATAAGGGATCAAGGAGAATTTTGTTTCTTCTCTTTAAGTGAACCCATCGTGAACACAGATTTTACAATGTCCCAAATTTTCAATTATGAAGCCGACACGTACAACAGTATTTGTATTCTAAAAATATGGTTTGCGATATATGCTTTTGATATCAGTGATTCGCGTTTGGTCATTTTCAATCAAATCTTCAATGACGAGTTTGCAATGTTTATACTGCCTGTGGGTCAGTTATCGGAGGTCCGCTGCCGGTTTCATTGACCAATTATTGGCTTTTCCAGGCTCACAACCACGAAATTTTACCACCCATCCATTAACAGTAGATCTACATACAGCATCATCATCGTAATGAACAGCCTTTTAAAACGACGGTTGAATCTCAGTAGGAGTCACTTCTATAAGTTGCGCTGTTTAAATTCGCCATGCTGACATAGAGCAGGAACACGTCCCCTCGTCTCACCTATGGCCAGCATTGTTTCCATAAAGGGCCCTTAACCGATGATAAACCTCAATAGGAATCACTTTTCCAGCAGTTGAAAGTTTTACCAGAGCAAGGTTTAAATCGTGTTGACATAGCGCTAGAACAAATCTCCAAACTTCTGCTTCTCAAAATACACTTGATTAACGTGACAACCTCAAACCTGCGCAAATGTGTTAGAGGGGGAATGTTACTTGCACATGCCGCCAGACCAGGAGTGCTCCTGGAAGTCATTGTGTTTGTAGTACTAGGACACGTCTCTATACTTCCGCTTCTCAGAATACACTGGGTGAATGAAACGATTTAAAACTTGCGCATGCGTGTAGTGGAATAATGTTACTTTCACATGCCGAGACTAGGAGTGCTTCTGAAAGTCATTTTGTTCGTAGTACTAGGACACGTCTCCAAACTTCCGCTTCTCAAAATACATTGGATGAATAAAACGATATCAGAACTGCGCAAGCGTGTTGGAGGGTAATGTTACTTCCATATGCCAAGACAAAAAGTGCTTCTGAAGGACATTTTCTTTGTATTACAAGAACATGTCTCCATACTTCCCCTCCTCAAAATACACTGGTTGAATATAAATTACAACGACCTCAAACCTGGGCTGGCGTGTTTGGGCGAATGATACTTTCTGGTGCCCAGATCAGGAGTTATTCTAACCGTCATGTTTTTGTAATACTACAACCAGTCTCCATACTTCTGCTTCTCAAAATACACTGGATGAATACTGCATAGACCTCAAATCTGGGCATGCGTAATGTGTGGGAATGTTACTTCCACGATTGAAGACCAAGAGTTCATCTACAGGTCATTCATTTTCCAGAATTAGAACACGTCTCCATACTTCCGCTTCTCAAAACCATCTGGAAGTATGCAACGACCTCAACCCTGGGCATGCGTGTTGGAGGGGAATGTTACTTCCATATGCCAAGACTAAAAGTGATTCTGAAAGGCATTTTGCTTGTAGTGCTAGAACACATCTCCAAACTTCCGCTTCTCAAAATACACCAAATGAACGCAACGCTCTCATACCTTCGCATGCCTCGGAATGTTACTTCCAAGAGCCTAGAGACCAGGATTGCTTATGGAGGTCATTTTGTTTTTTTACACTAGAACATGTCTCCATACTTCATCCGCTTCTCGAAATACACTGTATGAATAGTTTAACGACCTCAAACCTTAGCATGCCTGTTGAGAGGTAATGCAGCTTCCACATGTCTACTGACCAGGAGTGCTTCTAGAGGTAATTTTGTTTGCATAGTCTACAAGCACGTGTGTGGATTTTGGTTTTCAGCCAAACCTCGTGCCTTCAATATTTATTTTTTTATATAATTCTTTACACAGACGATTAATTCAGAATTTAAATAAAATAGGAAACTGGGCATTGAGAGGATGTGTAAAATCCCAGATATTATGAATAAAAAAGGGATTGGACCGAGGAGCTGGAAGTGATTGAATCATCATATAAAGTGACCACTATTCTCATGCATAATGTGATAGCGTGACTTAGTGATTACCGTACCCGTCATTCAAAATACCGCCAGGCTAGTATATGGTTGCGATTTTAGGACTTCATACAACTGTAAGTAGTTATTAATATTATGTAGGAACGAATGAAACAGTTTTGGTTTCATTTCATTAAGAATGCGATGAAAATTTATTTAAATATTAATTAATAGGACTTGTATCATGTCAAATTTCAGGAACTCTAACATTTCTTCCTGTTGAATGTTAGTTAATGTGACACATTTAGATATAACTGTCTACTGAGCTGTGTGTTCAGAAAATAACGGGAAATGTTTTTTTTTTCGCGGATTTGGACAGTCTGATAGTCAAGATTTTGTTTTTATTATGTTGGTATGCAAGCCCCTTTAAGAATGATGACATTTTCACCCGTGTTCAATTGTTTAATATTTGTCTATGTGGCAGACGCTAAGGTAGGACGGACGGTGAGATATTTATTTTTATTAATATAAAGATTGTACGGAAAATTTCACACGAGCGGCACAGTAATGGGCAAAAGGCTGGTCGAATGAAAGGTTGTGGGAATTGGCGTGTGAAGGGATAGGAAGAGAAGAGAGTGAGGCAGAATTGCAGGAGTACCGGTGATTATTCATTCGAATAGATAAGGGGGTAATGCATTTGCCTCTGTCAAAGGAAGTGCAATGTTTGCATGAAGAAAGATAAATTATGTTTTTTGATAGGCAATTAGTGTGGGAACGTGGTGAGGGGGCAATGAGAGAATGTAGGGAGTGGGGAGTAGACCTAATAAGAAGACAGGTTTAACATCGGGGATGGTTGCAAGTAGGGGAAATATCAGGAAATTTGTCACGGGGGGGGGTGCCGAAGGGTTGGTGGATGTAAGAAGGTTTTTGAGATTGGCGGGTCGTCTGTTTGCATGACATGGGCATTGGGGTAGTAAGGATGAGTTCGCGTCATTGTCATGTCAAATAGGAGATAGTTCTTCAAGAAAGGTTTTCAGTCTGTGTGATCCGGGGAAATAGGTGGCGCAAAGGTTGAGTCCTGCGCCAGATGTGAGCTTGTTATTGTGTGGTGTGTGTGGTCGGGTGGAGTGGCGCATTTTATTTTTTTAGCGTTTCTGGTTAACTGTATTTGAGGAGTGCAAGATGTAGATTGTCAAGGTATTTGTTGAGAGTGGCTGTTGTGTCGCCAACCACGCGACATTATTCTGGTGTCAGGTGTAGGGTCGCACAGAAATTTTGAGTCTCGAACCCGTAACCTAAAACATAATCCCCCAAGTGGTTCATTAACATTCCAAGATAATTTTTCAATTCCTCATCAAAATACTGGAATCTTATCCACTGATAATTTTGTTTTTTCCCTTTTGTGTATGTTAGTTGAACTTATTGCTCTGGCTAATCTAGTGTAACCTGCATTCATTTTCATATTTCTGTGTCGCGTGCTACTGTTTACCGTCATGGCTATGCCTAGTTATTCCCCGCTAAACCATTTCTCTCCCCATTTTTAGTCGACTTCACTAAGGGGTTCCACTACCCAAAATGATTTAGATCCTACTGTGCACTCCATTGAGCCTGCCACCGCAGCCTCTCCTACAGGGAATAATCCATTCACAAGCAACAAATCGGCGGCAGAATATGCTTCGGCCAATCCTCACATTCTAGAGAGTCTGAAAAGTTTTTCCAGAAACCCGCGTAAGAAGTTCTTAGCTCGCGTTTCCCTCCTCTCCCTAGAACGGATGTTTTCAAATTGCGTTCAACTACTGGCGTCAGCAAAAGTTAATACAGTGCAGAACTAAAGAAGCGCTCGCTTTTTGCCCCAAAATAACTCTGCCGGTAGTAAACCCGCCTCGTACGAAGCTCCTATGCGGCCGAATGCTACAGCTAACACCTCAAATACCGGATACGCTGCAAAATGCTTTTCCTGTGGGTGCGCGGGCCACATAGCTCGCGATTGTCGCTCTAAAACTCGAGCTTGTTTTAACTGCGGAGCAAGGAGACATATTTCCCGAGACTGTCCCCCGCTTTGCATCGGAATATGTAAGGAAGTTGGCCACCTTCCAATTAATTGTCCAGAGCGCTCAAACCGAATGGCCACGGGAAACGGGATGACCCCGACCAGCGGGTTGGGGAAGACCTCATCCTATCCATCACTCCAGTGAAAGGAATGACGATTAGCGTGCAGATTATAGGAAAATTACGTCACTTCCTTGTAGACACAGGCGCGGCGGTCACGATACTTCACGAAAGAGTGTTCCTTTTAGATACATTAGGAATAGCCCCGTACGACCGCGCGTGAGTGAGAAGCGCCTCAGGTCATGTATTGATGACAAACGGTCAGAGTCGCGTACCTTTCTGTATAGACAATCGTGTTTACCCTCATGATGCTTTAGTAATAAATCTAGGGGACCCACTCAATGAAGGCATATTTGGCTTGGATTTTATGAAAAAGTATCGTAGTTAGATTTATTTGAGAACAAGACCATTAAATTTGAACCTGACCACATGATGTCTTTAGAATCTGTTTGCAGTAAAGGTGAGGAAGTAGATTTCATTTCGTGCGAGAATCCCCCATTAGGACCCTGCGAAGAGGCCGACACGGTGCAACACTGTTTCATAAACTGAATGACTTCGTGGAGAAAGGCGATGGGACGGGTTCAAGGAGTTCCCATTAGTCCGGCTACTTTTACGATGAGGAAAATGTGCTATAGAAAGTTGACCCTTCGGAGATTGAACCAATTTTTATAATATGTGCACCCAAAAATATGCGGAAATTCATTTTGACTCGTTGCCACGATAATTTCCTATCAGGAATCATCGCGGAATCGAGAAAATGGTGGAAATCGTCCAGCGACACTTCAACTGGAAAGGCTGTTATTCCGACACCCTCCAGTACGTTCAGCATTGCATCGAATGCCAAAAGAGCAAATTACGCGTGAATAATATTCCAATACAGCCACTGGTTGAAGCCGCCTACCCAATTGAGAAATTAGCTTTGGATATTGTTGGACCACTACCCCTATCCCTCCGAGTTAACCAATATCATTTAACTCGCCAAGATTATTTCACAAGATATCATGAAGCCCTTACGATTCCAGATCAATCGGCCAAAACAGTAGCAGGATTTTTTGTCGAGCACATAATTTGCCGTCACGGTGTGCTTAAATATTTACTGGCAGACAGAGGTGCAAACTTCACTTCGGAACTAATGAAAAACGTTTGCAGGGAACTGAAAATAAAATCTATCTTCACTTCTCTCCATATAACCCCGCCTCAAATGGTCGTCTAGGGCATGCACACCATTCCTTTGCTTCCGTGACTCCCCATTATGCAGCCCAAGACCACTCTGATTGGGACGAACAACTGGGCTTCGCATTGCTCACTTATCGAAACAGCAAGCACCAAGTGGTCAAGCACGGAAGTTAGTTTCCCGTTGGAGAGAACCCTCCAAAACAGTTAAATTTAGAAGCCCGGTTACCGCAGACATAGAGGACCTGAAAGACGGAAGACGTCTCCTAGCTCATATGCGTAACCTTTTACCCTCACCGCCAGATAATCCCTTACCCCTGTTTTTAGGTGACGGCATGGCACCACAAGACGCCGAGCAACCTCCAGCATACCCCTCTCCAAAAGAACCCGCTCTTGTCTCCTTATCACCATCCAACTTCGAAGGCCTTGAAGATTATATTGCAACTCCAAGTCCTCCTTCCAATCCCTCTTTCCCCTATAATCTCCGACCGTTACCTAGTAGAGAACTTTCCTCTAATCCTAAAATCCATTCTTAACCAGCTGACGGATTGAGCCTGCCTGGAGCAATGGTACCCCAGAGGAGGAAATTAGTTGCCATTTTTGGAAGTGATGTGTCCGACTTGCAAGTGCGAGGACTCTCAGAGGCGGAGATGCAGTTTGGACGCCGATGCAGAATGGAGTATCCCATTCACCCCCGAGTATGCGCCCATCCCTGGAAAGGATCTGCACTTGGTGCCATCCCTGACCCAACCTTTGATGACCATGACCGCCTCCACATGGGAAGAAGATGCCCGATGCACGGAAGACGATGGACGCAATGTTGCTGCCGCGACCACAACCACCTGGCGGCCTCGACACCTGGAAGGACATCGATTGGCTCCTAATGCGCCCACCCAATTCGGTGATGCGACAAGTTACCTGCAACAGTTACTCCCTTTCTATCCCAAGGTCCCTTGCCGCACTCCCTTAGCACCCAGGAAATTCCCCGAGAGCCAGGAAACCTCTCCACCACACCCACCGCAAGCACAATCGCAGGCAAAGAGCCGCAAACGCCGCCCGGAAACCGAAATTCAGAAGTGCCAATAACTGTGTCACTAGTATGCTAGTCCTTCAACTTTATGACCTTCTTCTACGGCTGCATTGAGGAGTTAACCTGGTTCCTGGAGGAGAAGACCGGCTGGACAAGCGGACTCTGCATGCTCCTCGCTCTATTATTCCAGACGGTATGTATAGTGCTCACGTGAATATTAGTGCAAGCTTTGAGGAAAGAGGAAAACAAAGATGGAGTGCTCCTTCATTTTAACCCTAGTCATATGTACTTATATTTTAATGTTTGCTGTAATTCTATGACTTTTTTTTACGAACACTCAGGCTAAGAAAATGCCGACGTTACTGCATTAATGTAGTGCTACGAATTTCACAAGTGAACAATGTAAAGATGGATGTTTTTTTTAGTTATTATTTTTGTATAATTTTCATTCATTACTTTTGCCAATGTAATGTCATCCCCCCAAATGCGCGATGCTATATAAGGCGAGACGCTCCTGGAGCAGGACCCCCCCAGTTCGTCAGCCCACTTGCCAAGGTGCGCTGGGAGTAAAACTCCTCCTCAATCCACTCAAGAGCCTAACCAACCACCTATATACCAAACCCAAAGTCCTACAATCAAGCGCTCTGCTCCTGCCGATTAGCCCTACCAAACGGTCCCCACCAAACGAAAGCCCAGAAACCAATCTGCCCAGCAATTCTCTCGGATTTCCACATGTAACCGCTTCACCTGCCTCTCCCCCTCCCCCTAGGATGACCAAAATGAGGAAACCCCATGTGAAGATGCAGACACTGAAGCTCAGCCCACTCCAACTCCTAAACCCCGTATCCCTCCCATTTTTCTCTGCGACATAACCAACTGGCAAATTAAATACAATGAAATCCGGCAAGCCTGCACAATTCCTCCTGTGGCAAATCTCATTCGCAATGAGATTCGAGTTCAATACCAAACCATCTCCGACTTCAAAGCTGTCACTAAAAAACTCACCTCCATTAACTACGCATACTATACAGGTACGTACCAACTTCAATCAAACAAAAATCCTCATTTTGTCCTTCGGGGAATACCCACAAATATCCCAAAAGAAGACATTGAAGAAGCTCTGGCGGACATTGGCTTCTCTGCGGAGAATACCTCTCAACTGCATTCCACCCGACCAAACTGTTTTCAGAGAGCAGAAAGGGCGCCAACCCTAATGCCGAGCTCCCACGAATCGTCCCCATCCCTCTCCTACCCTACCAAGTCCGACTCCAGGTCTCCTCCTGCTCTAAAGAATTTCTAGAGCTAAATTTGGTTCTCCACCTTAAGACTTCGGTGGAACCATACAGACCTCCACCTGAACCTCCACAGTGCCTAAGTTGCCAATGCAATGGGCACACCTACAAGACGTGCGGCCTCCCACCTCAATGCACCGAATGTGCTGGCATTCACCATTATAGAGAATGCCAGAAACACAAAACCTCCCCAGCCAAATGCGTAAACTGTGGTGGTCCACACACAGCCAATTACAGAGGTTGCATTGATCACTGTGAACTTCTCTTCAAAGTGTGCAACACTAGAGAAGCCCTACAACTACTTGGAGAAAAAACTTGGCATGAGAAAATAAGTTCACTCTCACATAAGGACACTTAATCAGTCATGATTAATTTACTTTGCAATCGCGTGCATTTAAAACAATTGACTTATATATGTCATACATATATTCTAAAATAAATGGCATTTCTAAGCCAATAGATGCCAATCAAATATAATGAAGATGAAGAAATGAATTCATTTTACAAACACTGTAATTAAAAAGGAGTGCTTCATGATATGGGATTAGTGGCACCCATTTGGGTAATTGCAAAATGGCTGTGGAAATAACTTAAGAAGCCCTATCTTCTACCGAGCGTGTATTAAATACAGTTTATTTTATGTTTAATTTTTCAATATTGAATCTTTCAATAAATTGTATTTTAAAAATCCACTTTGAATAATTTGGTCTCAATGTATTGGTTGATCATGGAATACATTATTAAGTATTATTTTCAATTTATATTGACACTGTTTACAGCTGTAGGTTGGCACTTGATTCCTGTTCAATTCCATCCAAAACATAGACCATAATTACTTCAAAAAGGAGCATTAACATATATATTTTCTACGCTTAGATGGATACTCCAGTCAATTCAAGCAGAGTTTATGATCAGAACAAATTAAAAGACAACTATCTCAGCAGCTGGTAATCTTGTCGTGAATGTAATTAGGTGTTTTCCAGAATTTAAAAGGTATATGTTTCATAAAAGATCTCACCAGTCCATTCTTTCCATGTGTGGCGTAAATAGGATGAAGTTCAAATACACATAAATAACCTTAAAATAGACAATGAGACAGTTCACCTCAAAGAGGAGATGTATTCTTCCAAAGAGTGCAATACAACTCTTGGTTACGGTAGATCCTTTAATGTCACCCATTAAATCACAATGCAATCAAATAATTTGTGCGTTCTGAATCTGAGAATGAAAACTATATAGCCTTAATGAACGTGTATTGCGTATTTCTGAAGGTAAGCGCAGTACGCTCAAAGGCATTAGCGATAAGTGAAATTTAAAATGTGACAGAACAATCTAATACATTACTTGAGAATTAAGTTTGTTTGGTTTGAACATTTGGTGGCGACGTCACCATGGCAATAGTAACAAAGAAGTGAAGAACGAAAGGTTTCAAATTGGAGTTTGGATCCAGTCTTATTTCATTAATGAAATACAGTATGCTCTTTACAGTTATATGCTCTTAATATTCTCGTTTATAATGTAAAAATAGTAAAACAATGTTGTTTGAGAAAATATTTGATTTTAAAATTATTTCTATTCGGTTCAAATCATTAGAAGTCAGATTAATTAATATTTCAAACAACAGAGCTCATTATACTTGAACGAAATTCTAGATGGTAACTTTGCAAAAATTTATATCTATTGTCGCAAGTATGCGAAATGGTACTCCTTCCATGACTCCTCCGAATGTCCCACGTGACCAAAGACAATGTTTCAAAAATATTCCTCCCCTGACTCCTAAATTGGGTATAAAAGCCCTGATCGCCGGGCAAAAAGCAGTCAGTTGGTTATCTGGCGGTGACCGGTAGGGCACGATGATTCGGCTATGTTGCGCTTGTCGCGACAGTGTGTCCTATTCCTGACTAAACTTCGACGAGGGCTCTGCCTAGGTTACGTTCGTTTGACCTCGTCCACCCTGCAATACTCCCTTCCTTTCCGACGGACGAGGGCTCTGCCTAGGTTATGCGTGTCGTGACCGCGTCTACCCTGCCATACTCCCTTCTTTTCCGACGGACGAGGGCTCTGCCTAAGTTATGTGTTTCGTGACCGCGTCCACCCTGTATTTACCCTGTCCTAGGTAATTTTGTGCCATTTTAATTCTGTCCGCACTCGCGTTGGTTTACTGAGGGTCTAGCCATCCATAATTTGCTTATACTTATGTCAATGGTGCATTATAACTGATGTTGGGTAATATACGGCTGCTTTGGTAATACTCGGTGTAGTTACTCTGACCTTCCCCGATACCCTTTGTGTCGCACCATAGAAACCCCCCTTGCGACATATTGGTGTCAGGTGAGGGGTTGCACGGTTGGACTAGTGATTTATTCAGTGTATGCGAAGGTTTCTCATTGATTATCATGTGCCCGTGTACGTCTTTAAATTTGAAGTTCCGTATTATCTCGGACAGGTGGGATATGCTAATCTGTGCTGACCTAACGAATTATTATTTTAAGACACGTGCTATAACCTCATCGCGATTCTCTGCGCGCAATTACACCAAGGATCACTTCATCAGGAACCATCAATTAGCCCGAGAAGGGCCCACCATGGGTATCGGATACACTCGGAGTATGAAAAAATAAATTAATTAAGCACAGTCAAATTTTAATGTAATTAGTATTGGTTGAATTTCGCGATGGGTGGCCTTAACCCTCATAGACTTGGGTACCCTAACCCTTTTCTCGATTATCAACAAACCGCAAATGGATTAAAATTCGGCAGTGCACTCGACTTCACACCTTTGGTTAATGTCTTAGAACAGCCGGGAAGTAGCGCGAGTCCGCAAAATGGTTGCGGAGAAGCAGCGCAAACCGCCGCTATTGGCAGCCAGATTCATTTAATTCCCAAGTTTAGCGGGGAAGATGAGATTGGGGTTGGCAAATTTTATGAAAGCGTTCGTATAGTAAGTCATCTTAGTAGTTGGAATTGAAGCACAGACCTTAGGAGTCGCTCAACTTCGGCTTGGAGGAACCGCCGCGGATTTTGTCTCTGCAAATCATCACATATTAGGTTCATACGCGGACTTTTCCATTAATCTCAAAAGGAGATTTTCCCTAAAGGCATCTCCAATCATGTTAGAAAAAACATTTAACACTTGCGTAGAAAAACCGCTGGAGAACGTCGCAGAATTTCCAACCAGATTGCGCCATGTCGCCCGTAGGCTACGCGAGTCATGGGGCGAGATTGATTCAGAAACAGCGAAGAATTCAAGGTAGACTTCGTGTGCAATTTTTAATTGGGCTGAAGGAAGAGATTGGTAGGTTTGTGTTGGTTCGTAATCCAACAAACTTGATTAAGACAGAAGGGTTCGCAAGCGTTGAAGAAGCTAGTGTCAGAAATTACGCCGTCAACAGAGACGTAAATTCACCACAACAGTCTCATGCGTGGTTGTGTCAGTAACCCCCTAGGTGGCCGCCATCTCCAAATATAACGCCTTGGTAGGGTATGAACGTGAATCCGCCAAATGTTGCAGGTTGGCAGTTTCGCGTGGAACAAATTAACGCTGCACAGGCTGTCGGAAGGGGTTCCAAAGTAAGACTGGTTCCCCCGGTGCAAGTATGGACACCGAAGGATAGATAATCACGGCGCACGCGTTTGCTTTCGCTGCGGTAAAACCGGTCCCATTGGTCGAGCGTGTAGAGGGAGGGAGAGGGGAACGAGGCCGTCTTTGTGTTTTAATTGTGGAAATGAAAATCATATCGCTAAAGATTGCCCGCTCTTGAAATGCGGCATTTGTCAAAGGACTGGCCATCTTCACAGACGCTGCCCGAGGCGCGAAAATCCCTTTGTGGCGGGAAACGCCGATCTCCCGACTGGGAGGTCGGGACAGATTTAATTCTAGTGGTAACTCAAGAAGCAGGATGGACAATAGTAGTTAATAATTTTAGGAAAGATAACAATTTTCTAGTGGAAACGAAAGCAGCCGTTACCATCATTGATAGTATAAAATTTCCTTTCGGCCAATTAAGGAATTCTGATTACAATTCTCGGGTGCGAAGCGCGTCAGGTCATCCCTTGCCAATCATCGGAGATAGTTCGTGCAATTTTTGATTGATCATAAATTATATCCCCATGACATCTTAGTAGTGGATTTGGGGGAAACGAACTATGTCGGTCTTCTAGGCCTTGATTTTATGAATTCCAAAGAAACTGCGGGAGATGCCGCAACAGTAACTTTTAACGGAGTCATCCGCTAATGTGCATTTCAATGCAACAATTTCAGAGTGTAAAAATCATTCGCCTTGACTGGGATTCGAACCCAGATCCCTCAATATCCGGTCGAGTGCTGTTGTTCCCTTAAAAGCCCCAAAATTTCAGAGTTTAAGAGGATGCCTCGGTAGCTTAAGTGGCTAAAGCACTCAACCGGATATTGCGGGATCTGGGTTTGAATCCCAGTCGAGGCGAATGATTTAAACACTCTGAAATTGTTGCCTTGATTTTATGGTTTGTTACGGGAAAAGTATATCGTTCAATAAACGGAAAATAAGAATGGGTAAGGGACACGAGACATACCTTAAATCTAATGGCGTAACATCGCAGATGAACGAGCCCATAGGCGCCCATGAAATTGGAGTTTCCGAAGAGGTCAAGGCGTTTGATTCTTTCATTTATGGTATAATTAATGGCAATGATTCGCAAATGGCCACGTATAATTTAGCATCCCTTGAGGAAAAAACGATAAGCGACACTAAAAACCAAAGTGCTTTTCCGGCAGAGATAATGAAATGTAACTCGCGAATAAACGGCAGTATGGAGGGAATTTGTTTTCAAGTAACGACGGAGGAATCGACAGAAGGGAATAAGGATAACGGATCTCTAAATAAGGATTCACAGAAATTAGCAGAGGTGGCGAAGGCCGAAAGAGTCATAGAGAGGTTGCCACCCGCGTCGCAAGCAAGCTGCACCGCTGGGGACGAAGTTAATGGCGATGTCTTCGAGGTTTCCACCGACTCCCGGTTTGGGATAAAGAAGTCGGGTGATGATTGTGTTTTTTCGCCAGTAAGAGAGGATAGATTTGTTGTCCCCTTGTGCGATGGCAAAGTTCGCGAAACTCAGACCGGCGCTAGTAATGGGGTTGGCCGATCGAGCAAAATTGTATCAGAGGAATCTATTAGAGTAGCGCCGTTATCCGTTGTGTTGTCGAAGATAAAGAGTCAGATGGTTGAAGGCAAAGAAGTGCGAGTCATTGGAAGCGAGAGAGATTTATTTATTCTGCCGAGCATTGCTTCGGTGTCGCCTGAAGGCAATGTCCCCATATTACTTTGTAACATTCGTAGCAGCGAACAAAAGGTAAAATGGGGCTATGTAGTTGAGGTGGCGCCATTCCGGGAGGAAGTTCAGGCACCCCTCACTAACTGGGTAGACGCTGAGGACGAAAACTTCTGGCCAGATCCTTCCGCGCGTAGGGGCACGTGTCCGCTCTCTAAACATCATTCTTTAGGGAACCCGAGACGAAGAGGCAGTTAATCCGCGTCCGAGAGTTAGGCCCTGATCGCGTGAAGGGGGTTGGACCGGCGCAATAAGAACGCACTGCGTCAATCGCTCGAATCAGTGAGAGTGCCCGGCTTAGATAGCATGTCACCCCATCCCTTTTCGAGGCACTACCCTCTCGGCGGTAGATGGAGTTGAAATCTCCGCCCAATATGGCCCTCCCCAAGAATGAATACTGGTAGGGGAGAAGGAGTTCATTGAAATATGTTTCGCGCTCGGCCCTCGCGCGCTCACCGGAGGGAGCGTAAAGGTTCGTGATATGGATACCATTCACGATAGCGAACGTTTTTTGGTCTGAAGCGTGGCGGCGAACATGAGAGAACGGAATGCCATTTCGGACTAGGGTGGTGGTGCCAGAATGACTTTCGGCGAAATTGCCGAAAGCCTGAAAGATGTTTGTATCCCAGAGTATGTCCTCTTTTACCTCTTGAAGGAGGATTACATCAGCCCTGAGATCGCGGAGAAAACGTTGGACTGCACTTTTTAAAGCGCTATAAACACCAGCAATATTAAGCGAAATAATATTAATTGGTGGAATGAGAGGACAGCTATGGGCACCGGACATCACTTACCAGAGTCCTGGTCTTGGCTTACGTCGCTTCGGTCGCCGCTCGAGCCCAGGCAACAACAGCTTCGCCGCATCCCGGGACGCTTCGTCCGACGGGCCGACGATCGAGGCCTCGAGTTGTCACTGCATACCTCCCCCTCGACCTCGTCCGAAGAAGAAGACCCAGCCGTGGTCTCTACGAAGAGCGGGTTACTCGGCAGCGTTCAACGGGGGGCCTTCTTTTAGGCAGCACAGCTGGTGACCGGCCCAACCCAGGAGGTGGCCTCGGGGGGGCCAGGAGCGGACTGGAGGTCATCTGCCGAAGGGGCTCCGTCGGGAGAAATCGGAGGAGATCGATCGACATGGTCCACCTCTAGAGGAGCCCTGGGAATATTCCCGACACCTTGGCTTTCCTCCACCTTGGCCTTCTTGGTTGCAACGGGCGCAGGGGGGGCGCTGACCCTCGTAGATAATGATGGCCCGGTTACCGCCAATGTGGAGGTACGACGGGATATTTCTTTCCACCGTCATCCGCACCACTGTCGTACCTGTCAGCACGCGCGCCATTTTGTCGCCCTCCCACCTATTCTCCCACGAGCGATGGATTTTTCCAAAACGTTGAAGCTCACTTGTTATATCTTCCAATGGGGTCTCCACGGGAAGACGAAGAACCCCGACATTACAAAGGCTACCGAAGGTCTCGTCAATGGTAATCGTCGTCCTCGGATCGTTAGGGATGGAAACGGTAGCTTTCGTGGGATATAATATAGAATCCTCTTCATAGTAGCTTCAGTTGCCAACTTCAGGAATACCAAATGGCGGTTATATCCAAATTAGATATCCACAATCTCTTCCGGTGTGAGGCCCAGTGACTCTAGTGTAAGGAGGTGGACCTCCAACGGAGCAGGGGGCTTCGCCTTATCGTCAATTTGCAGGGCGAGCGTGTCCACGTGATGTACGACCATTTTGAAACAAATCAAATTGAGCACGCCAGCGCGAAAAAAGGG
This sequence comes from Hetaerina americana, assembly GCF_022747635.1. Taxonomy (NCBI): domain Eukaryota; kingdom Metazoa; phylum Arthropoda; class Insecta; order Odonata; family Calopterygidae; genus Hetaerina; species Hetaerina americana. The sequence goes on along the minus strand of NW_027286843.1, from coordinate 128,399 downwards.
AGAGCGCACCGAAAGCACTCCAAGAAAGAAATAAACACTCGTGCGCACTCCCTCCCCGCTACACGCAACCGTTGGTAGCAAATAAAAATGAGCCTAAGCTCTACACCAAGAGTCAAGGCCAGTCTTGATCCAGTAAACAGAACGAAAGCACGGCCTTCCCGGCAGCAGAAGTCGAGAGTCAAACCGCACGCTTCTTGATGAACTAGGCGGTCAACCGCCGCTCGACACAAAACACGATCGGATCCTCGACTTCCGAGAGAGTCCGGCAGCGCCGCTCTCCGAATCCCGGCGGCCGAAGCCTCGGACGCCGGAGAAATTGAGACACTCGGTGAACACAGGCAGGACATGCCTGTGCTCTGCTATCGAGGCCTCCTCTTAAACGCAGAAATTTTGAGGGTTTTAAAGGAACAAGATGTTGTGACGAAATACCGTACATACAATGCCACAGGTATTCGTAGTCATGTGCGGGATGCGCCACACTGTTAAAGAGCCAACTTTAAAAACTTATCTGTTAACACCTTGACAAATTCCAAATAAACTTCGGGAGATGCCGGATGTGTCCGTTAAAAGTTAGTGTTGCGGCATCTCCCGCAGTTTCTTTGTCTCGTTTCGACTTTCAAATCATAGCGTAAAAGCAGTGAGGCGACATATTTTGTCGTCGCGTTCATAGTTTTTTTTTGATATTTTGATCTTTCTCATCTTTGGAATTGATTTCAATCGCCTGGCTCTAATCTTCTGCATACTTACGGTAGATATAGTCAAAAGCATTTATGATTCAATGCATTCATTGGTCGTTACTATCAATTATTTACCGCATGAATGGAGACTAATTTTTTTGCAAAATATAATTGACATGGGTTCTTAACCCCTTAACATTTTCATTTTATAAATAAATATTCACATAACTTAAGACTGCTATTTTTTCATATTTATAATCACAGGTATGTGAAGCTATCTCTAAAATGACGATAAGTACAGATGAAATGGAAATTATAAAATAGAAAGGACCGATATATTATTCAACTAATAAAATATTCCTGTTGGAAATATATATATCTATATATATATATATATATATATATGTATATAACCCTCCCCGGACTACAATCTGGACGTGGTGTAATGGCTCGCGCGTTCCGATGACCCCTAGAGCTGTGCTGGCGGGAGTAATAATAATTGCTCCTGGTAGGGTCACCAATGCCAGATACGTCGAAGGTTAGTAGCCAGACGAAAGGTAGTCCACGCAGCGTCTTTTCCTCAGTGAGGCGGCTGCAATGGCGTTGGACCCAAGTGGGGCGGCCAAGAAGTCATGGTGTCACGTTAAAAAAACTATTGAGGAACGCAACGGGAAACTACCTCAATTAACATTCCAAAGATTAACATGATGGACTATACAAAGATTTTGAGTCCTGGCAACTATGGGGCTCGGCCCAATCGGCCGTGTGTCGTACCCGGCAGCGGGGGAGGCAAGGCTTCCGCGGTTGTCATCCCACGAAACCCTTGCAAGAGAAAACCGGCAGCTGCAGGACAAAAAACGCAGCAGAAGAAGACCAAATTAATTAGAATAGGAACGTGGAATGTTAGGACAATGATGAGGACAGGGAAACCGGAGAATGAAAAGCGAGAGATGGAAAGGGGAAATATCGATATTTTAGGTCTATGCGAGGTGAGATGGAAAGATAGCGGGAATTATTGGAGTGATAAGTATAGAATAATATACCGCGGCGGGGACGAGAGCCAACGAGGGGTTGCTATAGTATTAAATGAAGAGGTAGGGAGAAGCGTAGTCAACATAGAGCAGGTACCGGATAGAATACTACTAGTAGAGATAAAAACAGAACCGACGAACTTGGTTATTATTCAGGTATACATGCAACCGAGCAACCAGAAGGCAGAGGAGGTCGATAGGATATACGATCAGTTAGAGGACATAATCGCGTGTGTTCCTGCAGGGAAACATTTGATAGTGATGGCGGATTGGAATGCGACGGTAGGCAAAGGAAGAGATGGTGATGAGGTCAGGGAATACGGTTTAGGCACGAGGAATGAACATGGGGAGAAAGCACTTGAGTTCTGCAGGAGACAGGGCTTAGTCATCACCAACATTTGGTTTAGACACCACCAAAGACGCAGGTATACATGAAAAATGCCAAGTGACTCAGAAAGGTATCAGCTAGATTATATCCTGGTTAGACACAGGTTTAGGAACAGTGTGATAAATTCGCACAGCTACCCGGGGGCGGATTCGGACTGTGACCGCAATTTAGTTGTTATGAACTGTAGCGTCCGTTTCGAAAAGATATGGCAGGGGCGGCGAGTTGGCAAATGGAATGTAGAAGCATGAAATGGTTTGAAAATGAAGGAACTCAAACAGGTGGTAGAGAAAATCATGGCGGATGGTGAAGAGCTACATACTATCATGGAAAAATGGGAATGTATCAAGAAAGGGTTGTCTAAAGCTGCAAAAGACACTATATGAATCGTTAACGCTAAAAGGACTACGAAACTATGGATCACGGATGTGATGATTACAAAGATGGATGACCGGCAAAAATAGAAGAATGTAAATACAGAATTAGGCAAAATGAAGTACAAAGAATTGAACAATAAATTGAGGCGGGCAACAAATAAAGCAAAAGAAGCATGGTGGAAACAGTGCGAGGATATGGAAAGTCTGCAGAGGAAGGGTGAAATCGGTGCGCTGTACAGCAAAGTGAATTGGGAAAGACTAATGAGTATATTGCAGGAAATAGGAATAGATTTGCGGGACAGTAGGCTAATCCGCAACCTGTATATGTCTCAGACTGCTCAGATGCGAGTGGGGAATTGGGAGTCCGGTTGGGCAGGGTTAGGAAGAGGTGTAAGACAGGGTTGCCCATTATCACCGTTACTGTTCAACCTATATGCCGAGGAAATGATGAAAGAGGCATGGGAAGAACTGGAGGTATGAATGAAGGTGGGTGGGGAATTTGTAAAATCAATTAGGTTTGCTGATGACCAAGCTTTAGTTTGTCAGTTAGCCAAGGGGTTGCAAGCATTGCTTAGTGAATTGGAAATTCATTGCAACAGGTATGGGATGAGAATACTATATTAATAAAACAAAGGTTAAGCGATTGTCTAGAAAGAAAAATGCTAAGCTAAACATTAAAAGAGGAGGGCAAAAACCAGAGCAGATAGAAAGTTTACATACCACAGTAGTGTTTTGGACCAACACGTTCAAAGTAGTAGGGACGTAAGAAGAAGAATTGCGCTAGGCAAAGAGGCTTTCACAAGGAGGGGCGAGTTGATGACAGGGACCTTGAGTAAGGATGTTAATAAAAGACTCGTAAAAACACTGATATGGAGCGTAGCTATGTACGGTGTGGAAATGTGGTCATTGAAGCAGGAGAGACGTAGACTGGAGGCTTTTGAAATGTGGGTGTGGAGAAGAATGGAGAAGGTGAAATGCACACAGAAGAAAACAAACAAGGAAGTACTTGGTATGGTGTGCGTGGAGAGGGGCTTGTTTGGAGCAATCCTACAGAGGCAGGAAAAAAGGGTGAAGGGGGTATTTACCGGCAGTGGGATGTTGAGGACTGTGATAGAGGGGAGAATGTTAGACAAACGAGGAAAGGGAAGGAGCAGGATAGGGAAGTTGGACGGGATAAAGGGAGGCAGAGAGCACTCAGAGATGAAGAGGGAGTTGATGGAGTAGGATTCTGGATTTTGTGTTTTTTTACGAGACACAAAATGTTTTATTTAGTAGCTGTGTCCATCCAAAAACCTACCTTAACGGGTAGATTACATAATAATAATAATATATATATACATATATATATATATATATATATATATATATATATATATATATATATATATGTATATATATATATATATATATATATATATATATATATATATATATATACATAAATATATATAAACACATAAAAATACAGATGTAGATTTTTAAACCATAGGGACACAAAGAAAGGACACTCACTATATATTGTTTTGATGTTTCAATGGCTCTGCTGTTGTCTTCAGACTGGCCGTCTCGTGGAATAGCGGAGGGGACATGTGCGGGGGAGGGACGAGGGAGGGAGGGGTAAGGGACCAATGGGAAATGAACAAGGGGGTGGGAGGCAGGCATGTGATACATGCAGTGTGCTTGGTTCAGCACAACAACACGACCATTCTCATGGCCACAATAGACAATACATCTCTGTACACCTCCATTCCCAACAAAGAAGGCTGAGAAGCCCTGCAATATTAACTCTCCCTACGATCCACACAACACACCCCATCCACAGATTTGCTCATCAAACAGAGTAAAATTGTTCTCACCAAAAATGCTTTTCAATTCAACGAGAAAATATATTTACAAATAAAAGGCACTGCGATGGGAACACGTATGGCTCTTACATACGCCAATCTTTTTATGGGTAAACTAGAACACGACTTTCTGCAATAACAAACCCTCAAACCACTCTTCTGGGCCCACTATTTCAATGATATTTTCCTCCTTTGGTTCCTCAGATGCAAAAATTTATCTCCTTTTATTTCCTCTCTCAAATCCTCATTAGTATCATTCACTTCTTCCATACCCGACTCGAATATCACTTTCCTGTATATTAACATTCACCTCCAAAACAATACCTTTTATACCTCAGTCCACGTTAAACCAACTAGTAAGAACAGTAGCTTGATTTCGACAGCTGCCATCCACCTCATGCAAAGCGCTCCATCCCATTCTCTCTCAGTCTGATGCTTCCGTCTCTGAAACAACATCCCCTCCCAACAGAAGTACTTGTATCAGCTACATGACTCTCTGAGAAAATAGGGTACCACGAATGCTACTGAACAGTAAAATCCTAATCCTTAACTAAATACACTCCCCTCATCAAACCAAACTGCCCAAAAAGCCCTAATATTATCACCACTTTCTTCCCCGGAACACACAAAATTAAACATTTAATCCGTGAACTCTTCACAATTATTAATGACAATCAGTCAACATCAATTTTATTCTAACCTTGTCCCTCTGCTTTGTTTAAGTGCCCATCAAACTTGCGAGACATTTTCAGGGTTTAAGAAGGGGAGAGGTACGCGTGATGCCATTGCAGTAATGAGATTATTAATCGAGAGTAATATAGAACACAACCAGGATGTATTTGCCTGTTTTGTAGCTTTCGAAAAAGCATTTGATAGAGTGAATTGTGAAAAACTAATGAGTATATTGCAGGAAATAGGAATAGATTGGCGGGAAAGGAGGCTAATCCACAACCTGTATATGTCTCAGACTGCTCAGGTGCGAGTGGGAAATGAAAATTGCTGATGGGTAGTGTTAGGAATAGGTGTAAGGCAGGGTTGCCCACTATCACCGTTGCTGTTCAACCTATAATAATAATAATAATAATAAAAATACTTTATTCATTTTAAAAATGGTACAACCATATTAAATGTCGTCAATATAAGTTTTATTTAACATATAAACATACTTTCTTAAATGTGATGAAAATTGTCACAAAAGAATTCATCCAATTAGTATAGTGGGTGAGCAAGTAACCAGGTATATACCCTATTCTTGAAACTCTGGATAGCATCTGATTTCAACTGAGTAGGCAGATAGTTATACAGTGGTATGTTCATATTGTGAAATGTGTTGTAAGTTAATGACAATCTACAATAAGTAGTGTTTAGATTCGATTTACCTCTTGTGGAATAGTTATGGAGGTTGGATCTTAATTGGTAAGTTTCTAGATTAACTTTCACATGAGTCAGAGCCTTAAAGATATCCAAACAAAATACAGTCATGATTCTATACCTAATAAATAAAGGTTTGCTGTAATCACATGGTGGTATATTAGCAAGAGAGCGAATAGCTCTCTTTTGCAGTAGCAAAATTTGTTTAACATGAGGGGAATGACCCCATAACTCAACACCATAATTCAAATGACATTGAAAGAAGGCATGGTAAAGTGTTAAACGATACTCATTTGAAATGATAAAGTTGAGCTTTCTTAACATATAAACAGCTTTACTAAGTTTATTACAGGTCTGACTGATGTGAGTCTCCCAAATAAGTTTTGTATCAATATAAATTCCTAGTATTTTAGCAGTTTCAATATCAGTTGTTTTTCATTTAAGACTGCACACAATATGCTGAGTTTTGTTAGTATTTAATTGTAAATGATTAACATCAAACCATTCCTTAGCCTGTTTTTGGGTAGCGCTAGATCGTAACTTTGCATCTTCTGGATGTTGACACTTTTGCACAAAAGTAGTGTCATCAGCATATAAAACAGATCTAGGTTTCATATTACAGGGCAAATCATTAATCATGATAATGAAAAGTACTGGGCCAAGCACAGAGCCCTGTGGTACACCACATTTTACTTTAAGAGCTGCAGACTGACAGCCATCAAGTTCAACCAATTGGTGGTGATCATCCAAATATGACTTCATTAGTTTCAGTGCAACTCCCTTAATACCATAATATTCTAGCTTTGTTAGTAATATTGAATGATTAACACAGTCGAAGGCCTTACTAAGATCACATAGTGTCACTGAGACTGATTCCTTTTCTTCAAATGCATTAATGACATAATTAACTATGGACTCTACTGCCAAAATTGTAGATTTCCCAGTTCGAAAGCCATACTGGGATTTGGAAAAGAGATTATTTAACTCAAAAAAATTACATATTTGATCTTTCATAATAGCTTCAAAAATTTTACCAAAAACGGGGGCCTTGGAAATGGGGCGGTAGTTAGCTAAATCATCTTTATCACCTTTCTTATAACAGGTACTGTTTTGGAACATTTTAGAGCTGTTGGAAAATCTCCTGTCTCAAAACATAAATTGACTAACATTGCTAATGGTTCCGCAATGAGCACAATAATGTCCTTTATTAGGGAGTTTGAAAGACCATAAATATCCTTACTGTTGGATTTTTTAAATTTTTTAACAGTCGATATAATATCAAGTGGAGAAACAAAATTCCATTTAAAATTTAAATTATTCGGAGGAAGATTTTGCAGCATATTACCAATATTGGCAGCATCAACTTTTTGAGAGAACAAATTGTCTTCAACAGCTTTTAAGAAAAAATTATTTACAGCATCTGGGGTGAAAGGAAGATTTTCTTTTCCATTACCATGACCAACTTCTTGATTGATTATACTCCATGCTTCCTTTTGTTTATTTTTTGCATTCAATATAAAATCCTTGTAAGCACTATTTTTTGAACACCTAACTAAATTATAATAATCTCTTTTGTATTTCAAGTAAGCCTCTTTGTCATGCTGGCCTCCACTGGTTTGGTATGAGTGGTAGTAACTAAGTAAATCATTTCTAAGAGCTAATAACTCCCCAGCATACCAGAGATTTTTTTTATTTTTAGTGGGGATAGAGTTTAGAATTTTTTTAGGAAAGCATTGCTCAAAAATGCCTAGGAAATTACCTAAAAAACTTGAAAAACATGTTTGTTCTACAGAGTCTGTGCAAAAACCATGCCAAACAATACAAGATAGAAGCAGTTGGAAACTCTCTAAACCTTCTATTGTTATGGGCCTCCCGATTATGGTTTTACCTCTATTTGGATATATCTTTTGAGTTATTTGAGTATTAAAAGTGAAGCTTATACCTTGATGGTCAGATAAGAGATAGTCAATAACACTTATACTGTACAGTTCAGGACCATAATTGGTAATTACATTATCTAGGCAGGCAGAAAGTCGAGTAGGCTGTTTGTTTGCCCATTATAAATTATAAGAAAGCAAAAGATTTTCAAGAACCTGACAATCACTAGTTTTTAGTGTTATGTCAATGTTGAGATCTCCACAAATTATGATATTGGCTTTCAGAGTCAAGAATAGGGATAGTACTAGTTCCAGTTGATTGCAGAAGTGTTCAAAAACACCATTAGGGGAGCGATACACAGAAGCAATGATCAAATTCAGGTCTTTCAATATGATCGCAGATATTTCAAAGTGCAATTCCAGACAGAATTTGTCCAAGTCAATTACCTTGAAGGGCATACCTTTAAGGACATAAATACAGGTACCACCATTTTTTGCTACAGATCGGCAGTAGAATGATGCCCAGCCAAAATCACTAATGTTATACACATCAAATTCATTTTTTGCAATCCAGTGCTCATTGAGACATAGCACATTATAGCCACCATGTTTGACTATTGCCTCTATCTCCATTATCTTATTACGTAGACATCTCATATTTTTGCAAAATAAATTAATACTATCTAGTCAAAAGGACTTTGGTTTTGATATTCCCGTTTGGAGGCGGGTAACACGTTTCTCTAAGAAACACTTTTCCGTAGTGTTATCGGTGTGGCCCCTTGTTGCTGAGGTGGATACCGGCGCATCACTAGTTTTCAACTCGGAGTTCGGATTTACCACCGCAGCTGACCCTTCAGCAATATTCTCTGTCTCTTCATGAGTAGAGGTCAGTTTCTGCGGTTTTGGGGGGAAAAATTTCCCAACTTTCACTTCTACTGGCCAAATATCTTCTTTAAGAAGTTGATCCTTAAGGCTAATTGGCGCACAGAGTTTAAAAGAATTATAAACTTCACCAACTCTCAAACTTTCACATTTGAAGTCATTCCCAGGAAATATTCCAGACAGATGCTTCACAATGTCATGAGGCGTTGCATTGGACTGGAAACGACCAACGTAGAAGAGAGTCTTGCGAGGAACTCCCAAAAAATTGCACGTAACAGCAGGCTGCTTACAACTCCCAAAAACCGTATTTCGTTTGTGTTTTTTTCTTTTGTAATTGACCTTTTGAAAACCTTCCTCGTCAGTAACGATGGATTCGAAACTCATGGTGTAAAATTTTGCGTTTACATTTTTGGGGCACAATTTGGAGTTGTCACTATTGAGGCCTAATTGTTCGTTGACTTCAGGTTTCAATTCCGTAGACAATGTTACAGCTTCCTTTGCAATTGGCTGCAAGGTAGTACTTTCCGTGGATCCGGTAGATTGGAGAGTTTGTAACTCCATTTTCAAATTTTCAATGTCGGCCGCCATACTGTAAATATTGGGCTTATTTACACGGCATAAAAATACTTCCAGTAAATATCATGGTAGTCCGAGAGAGCTTTTAATGTTATATCACTTAAGCCGGAGCATTTATGGTGATATACACCTGAGCAAATATCGCAACTAACGACCATATCACGTACTTTGAGTCGTGTTTTACAAGAGCCACATCGTGGTACGGCCAAAGTTGACGCCATCTTGAACAACAATTCAGAGGAAATGAAGAGGAAATGTTCAAAGAGGCATGGGAAGAACTGGAGGTAGGAATGAAAGTGGGCGGGGAATTCGAAAAATTAATTAGGTATGTGGATGACCAAGCTTTAGTTTGTCAGTCAGCCAAGGGGTTGTAAGCATTGCTCAGTGAATTAGAAATTAAGGGCGACAGGTATGGGATGAGAATCAATTATATAAAACAAAGGTTATGCAATTTTCTAGAAAGAAAATTGCTAAGCAAAACATTAAAATAGGAGGACAAAAACTAATGCAGGTGGAATAGTTGACATATCTCTGAAGCATTTTGGACCAACACGGTCAAAGTAGTAGCGACGTATGGAGAAGAGTTACGCTAGGCGCAGAGGCTTTCATAGGGAGGAGAGAGTTGATGACAGGGACGTTGAGTAAGGATATTAAAAAAAGACTCGGGAAACTTTTGATATGGTGCAGAGTTATATAAGTTGCGGAAATGTGGTCATTGAAGCAGGAGGATAGTCGTGGACTGGAGGCTTTTGACATGTGGGTGTGGAGAAAATCGAGAAGGTGAAATGGACCGAGAAGAAAACCAATGAGAAAGTACTTGGTATGGTGGGTGAAGAGAGGGGTTGGTTGGGAGAAATCCTATTGAGGCAGTAAAAACGGATGAAGGGCATATTGACCGACAGGGGACTGTTCAAGATGGTAATAGAGGGGAGAATGTGAGGCAAGCAAGGAAAGGGAAGGAACAGGATAGAAATGTTTCATTTAACGATTCAAGTTCCTTCTAGATTATTATTATTAGGAGTTAATTTCATTATTTCCTTGAAAATTGTATCTTAGCACAACAGTCTGATTGACCTAATTTCTCTTAAATTTTTAGTAGTTCTAAGGTTAATTTGTCCATAAAGACATTGCCTCATTTTGTTTCTAATAATAATTTCAATGCCCATATTTTCATGAAGAATTTCTAGTCTTTGAGCTATTTTTGGTATCATCATGATTACTGATTTGCCCTGTAAAATTAAACCTACATATGTTTTATATCCTTATTATGCTTTTTGTGTGCAAAAATGTCAAAATCTAGAAGATGCAAAGGTACGACTCAGAGCCACTCAAAGACAGGCTAAGCAGGCAGGTTTCATATTAATCATTTAGGTTTAAATACTAACAAAACTCAGCATATTGTATGCAGTTATAGTATATAAAAATGTACTGATGTTGAAAATTCTAAAATACTAGGAATTAATATAGATAGGAAACTTAACAGGGAGACTCACATCAGTCAGATCTGTAATGAACTGATTAAAGCTCAAATTTCTCATTTCAAATGAGTATCGTTTAACACTTGGCCATGTCCTCTTTCCATGTCATTTGAATTACAGTGATGAGTTATGGGGTCATTTCCCAAAACATATCATACGAATCTTGCTACTACACAAGAGAGATTTTTGCTCCCTTGCTAATACACCGCAACGTGATTTTTGCAGACCATTTTTAATTAGCTGTGGAGTCATGATTGTACACAATGAGGGGTAGAGCAAGTCTAAATAATACTATTTTCTGTGGAATTTCATCAACTTACAGCGCATTTCATATTGTGGACATTCAAATGTAAAACTATCTGTTTTTTTACACTGTTTTTGTAACACTCATTGTTTATTGAGAGATGAGTAAGGTGGAAATGAAATCCTTTGAGTTTGGTGAATTCATGAAAATAAATCCAAGAACGCCACATTAAAACTGCTAATTCTTCAAGGAAATTTGGCAGAAATTATGATGGGTGTCATTTTATTATGTTTGCACATTTTGGTTTACTAAATTCTCCATAATCAAAGGACAATTGATGCATGATCGTTCATCATACTTAATGAGAATTTAACAGTTTAAATGAGCATGCCATTATATTGGTGATGTTAAACATTTTTTAATTATTGAACACAAACACTCAAATTCAAGGAGACTTCTTATTGTCTTACATTGCTCCAATATTTTATTAAATTTTGTTTCCATTGATTCTGAATTTGCATAAAAATAAAGCCCGTCTAAATGCATAGTGTACTCAATTAAACTGCATATAATCAACCATTATCGGTTTGCTGTGAAAGTGAGTACATTAAATGCATTTGAAATATAAAGGTCACACTTGTATCCTTAAATAATGGCATTTTCAAGAATAAAAGCAATGCCAATCGAACAGAATGTAGAAGAAGAAATGAATTCAGGTCACAATCACCATAATTAAAAAGGAGTATTTCACAACAGCAAGGGATTTGTGGCGTTAATAGGTGTACTTGCGAATTGATTCAGCATATTAAATAAAATGGTCCCTCACTACAGTACACAATAAAAATCTAATTTTGCGTTAACTACTTAAATATCGAATCTTCCTATTTATAACCATTGTATTTTAACAATCCATTTTGAATGATTTTGACTCAATGTATCGTTTGATCATTGCGCATGTGAAATAATACTATTTTCTAAACATTATTGATGATGTTTATAGCTGTCGTTTGACACTTGACTCCCGTTCAATTCTACCAAAAACATAGATCTTAACTACTTCAGAAAGGAACATTTACAAATATATTTTCTACAGAGATTGATACTGCAGTAAATTCAAGCAAAGCCCAAATCAATTAAAACATGACTATCTCAGCAGCAAGTATTATTGTTGGGTATGTAATTAGGTGTTCTCCAAATTTAAAAGGCATATATCTCACAAAAGATCTCACCCGTCCATTCTTTCCAAAATACATTCACTAAGATTAGCAACCTGAAACAGCATATCCTTGTTTACACAAATGAGAAGCCATACCGTTAAGTATTTGCTCCATGACATTCAGTTGGAAAGGAAAGCCTATGGTCTGTGAGTGTGTAAAGAATATTGTTTCTGAAGTACGCAATAATGTTTGTTTTGATTCGTTCATTTGGTGACACTGTTGCCGTGGCAACAGTAACAAACAAGTGAAGAATGAAATGTTTCGAATTGGATTGAGAATAAGATCTAATTTTAAAGAGAAATAAAGTATGCTCTATGGATACTATATTTTCGTTTATTAGGTATAACGATCAAATCCTGAAAAGGAAAATCAAATTATTGGACATGTGCGGAGACATACAAACGTTTGACTTTCCTTTCTCCACAAATATATAATGGCAATTGAAGATGTTTTTCTTTCTTGCAAGCAAGAAAGTCATTTCATGATGTATCCGGGCTTCGCGTTGGTAATATAATAAATAAATGAATGAATAAATTAACCATACATGGGAAGGAGTGTATAAAATACATAAAATATGTAATTATATATAAGAATGCGAACCATTGCCTATTAGTGTACACGTCTGGGCTATCTTTCCAGCAATGCAAGTTAATGTTTTGTAGTTTCATTGTGGTTCTTTTTCTTCTTAGTTTCCAAATTTCCGCGTGCTTTGATGGCACTTAAGGTGATGACGCATCGATGTTGCTGACAACCCATCGTCAGCAACATCGATGCACCAACCCACAAGCTAGCGCAATATGTTGCACATCCTCTTCAACTCTTCGCCAGAAAAACTGACTTTTTTGCTAAAACTTCCATGGATTTCATTCACATTATTCGGAATGCTGAAGTCCAAGAAGTCAACATGCTGGTGACCTTTGATGTCACCTCCTTGTTCACAAATACACCCATTGATGACTCCATGCTACTCATCAAAAACCTCACCTCACAGGGATTGGCTAAGGATTAACCTGGACCTCGCAAATTCTGCCTCTGGAACTCATACTTCCTTTGGAATGATAAGCACATTGAACATCATGAAAGTGCAGCCATGGGATCACCCCTCTCTTCCGTACTAACCAACATTTTCATTGAGATCTCGCAGCTGAAGGCAATGATCTTACCCAAAGAAACCAACCCGTAGTAATAGTGGTTCTTTTTGCACCACTTTTTAAAACATTTAAAACCTCAATCCAATTTTGATAAATACATCAATGTATAAAAAAACACATAAATAGTTAAAAACAAAATTATTTAAAAATAAAGAAACGGAAACTCAAGTTGTCCGTTCAGGGCAGTTTCCTTTAAAAACTCGGAAACCTTACCTACAGAGTTGGAGTCCGATCCTAAACTATTGCTTAAATTACCTCTTATTTTAAAAAAGGTATCTGGCCTTTTATAATTTATTTCTGAGTCACAATCAGGCGCAAGTTACAAACATTGCAGCAAGGTTGCACTTTTGTCTCCATGAAGAGTGTGTGAGGGCTAAGTGCCCTATTCTCAGGCTCGTGATCCTGACCTCTTCCCTCTGAATGTTCCAGATGGAAGAGGGCGCTGTCAAAACAACCAAATTTATGGCCTTAAGTTCCTTGTTTTGCAAGAATCACCAAGCTTCCTTCCACTGGTTCAGAACCAAATTCTGCAAGGCAGCCCCGACGTCTACCACAGGAAGCAATGCTGAGTCTGTTTTGAGATTGACCAAGGCTTCCTTTCCTGCTTTGCCAGCTTTTTCAATGCCTGGTATTCCCACATGACCAGCAGTCTATATAGAGGATACCTACTTCCCCTTTATCTGAAGGGACCACAGGGTATAATAGATCTCCTGAACCATCAGGTGCATTGATGACAAGACCGGTATGGATTATAGGGAAAAAAAAAGATTGCGAACATATGAGAGAAGAGCCATTACATTCTCTTATGTCTTTTAGGGCCCTTTTGATAGCTGACAGTTTGGCTGTGAACCCCTCAATCATCTCTTAACTCTCTCCCAACCTCCGATCAACACCCTCCGCCACCCTCTGGAGAACACTCTCCCTCAATCAATGACCAATCATCAACCGCAAATACAAGAACTGCTCTATTGAGCATAATTACGAAACTTCACTCTCCTACTGACAGTAAAACCCTTATTAGCATCATCACCAATGACCTTATACCAGCCCTTCTTCAACTTGTAAATGGTGCCCATTTCACAAATAAACAACCACTTCCTTAAAGTTTTACAATGGAACATAAATGGCATAAAAAACAAAAAAAGAGCTAAACCTCCTAATAACAAATCATTATCCAGACATCATCCTTCTTCAAGAAACCAAAAATAAAAATAGCCAAACATTTAATTGTCCAAATTACTCTATAATCAGAAGAGATAGAGCCAATGATCCTGGTTGCGGGGTCATGATCCTATCCAAAACTAACCTACTCTTTACATAACTTCAACCCCCACCCACCCAAAAACTGGAACTTGCTGGAATAGCAATAAAAGGAGTTACTGGGACCCTTAACATTTGGTCAGCCTACTTTCCACCTTCATCCTCAAAGTCAGACGCCCCTGGCTTATCAGCGCTCTCATCCCTACTGCACCCAAAGCTCATAAAAGGTGGTGAGTTAAACGCCAAACATTCTGCCTGGGGTTGCAAAACCACTATCACACGAGGGCGAGCCCTTCATAAGCTCCTAATTACCAAAAATATTGCAATTCACTCACCGCCTTTCCCTACCCACTTCCATCATCACCCCCACTCCTCCAATATCCTGGATGTAGTTCTATTATCCGCAGATATCGCATTCCAAATCCTTAACCTAGATAACTCAGCCTCGGACCACTGCCCCATATTTTACTGCGTTCCTACACTCCTCCATACAACCAGAACCAACTAGAAGAGTTAACTGGAAACTATTTAAAGAAAACTGCTTGGCCATTAATCTTGTCCCATCTCCTGCTAGCAATCCAGACAGCATAGAGAAAGCGGCTCAAGATTTTACAAGCACCTTAACCAAAATCATTCATCGCTCTTGCTACCCTCCTTATCCGGCCTCCATCGCTGGTGCCACACTACCTCAAGATATTTTGCGCATAACTTCCCTTAGAAACAAGGCCAGAGCCCTCATGGCAACGCACTCATCTCCGCCAAGATAAAATCGGCTTCTGTGCACTTCGAAACCTTGTAACATCCAAAACTAGAACACATTGGGAAAAAACTTGGCAGGAGAAAATAAGTTCACTCTCACATAACGACAATTCGGTATGGACCCTAGCCCACTGTCTGCGAAGGAAAAAGGTACCCATCCCGCCAATACCACATAATGGGAGAGCACCATACGATGACTGCGACAAAGCAAATACCTCTGCCGACTCCCTCGATTGCATTTTAAAAAACCATAATACATCATCGTTGGATTTAGAAGCATTGAACAGCGTCTCTTGCCTGTCACTTTGCCCATTCCACATATTCCCGGAAATTACTTCTCATGGACTTTACTCCATTTGTTGCGTGGACATAGTAGGGTTGGGTTCGTGGAATCAAAGAGGGGCTTTCATTGCAAAACATTTATTGGACTTACTACACAAGGAGTCCGGCCCGGAAGGAAAGAGGAAGCGCAGAGACAACAGCAGGTTCGGCCTCCGTAAGAGATTTCCACAACCTTTAGTGTCTTCAGTCACTGCTCTGCTTTGCTTATAGAGCAGTTTCTTGCAAGGGCTCTTGCGTAGCCCTTACACTGCGCCTTTCCAGCCTCCAAGGCTACTAAGGCGGGAAGAATTCTTCTGCGTTTTCAGTCGTTTGATTTATTCCCGCTCAGAGCAGCCTTGGCTTCTTCTTTGCCGGAAGGGTGTCTTGCTCGTCTTGGGATGCTATGGGGCGCTTGTAGCGGTCCCATGGCCAGACCCTTATGTCGCCAACCCGGAGAATTACTTTTACTTCCGCTTCTGCCGCTTTTATGAAGAATTTTCCAGATATTCTAGGCAGAAGGACGTCCAGGGTTTCCAGCTATTCGTCTTCGTGCATCTCGGAAACGCGGGCGTAACGACCGCGTGCCATGATGTAACGAAGAGCAGAATTCTGCACCACCTGAATTTGAGCGAGACTCGTTCGCGACACTCCTGACCATACCGGAGCAGCGTACGTGATGACAGGCAGCACGCAAGCTTGGTACAGTCTACGCTTCGTGTCCATACTCAGGACCGGCGGGCGGATAATCGGCCGGAGCCGATTAAGCGCCGCGAATGCCTTTCTACGTAAACGAAGCGCTTGGGCGTTGCAAAGGAGTTTCCGGTCCATCAGCACTCCGAGGTAGGTAACTTCGGATTCCAACGGTAGGGCGACTCCATTCACAGTTAGGTTCACTCCTGGCAGCCGAACATTTCCCGGATGGAAGATGATCGCCTTCGTTTTCTGTGAGTTAACAGCAAAGCGCCATCGGCGGTACCATTCTAGGAGATCCGCCACAGCGCTCTTCAGTCTTCGCACCGCGGTCACCTTCTGCCAGGAGCAGCACAGGAGGGCCGTATCGTCGGCATAGAGAGACAGGATCTCGAGGTTCCCACGTGGAGTTGGAATGTCGTGGGAGTAGATATTGTAAAGCAGTGGTCCGAGGACTGATCCCTGGGGCACGCCGGCGGAGATCCGACGCACCCCTGAATTCGCCCCGAGCCATTGCACGGTGAACGTCCTGTCTCTCAAATAGGAGTGAACCATCCGAACAATCCAAGGTCGGAAATGGAGTCGTCTCATCGTCAACAAGAGAGCCGGATGCCAGACGCGATCGAACGCCTTACTGACGTCGAAGAAGGCCCCAGCAACCGCCCTATTCCTGTTGAAGCTGTCCGTGATGAAATCCGCCGCTCGCACCAGCCGATGGACTGTGGAAGGCTGCGCACGGAAACCAAACTGCTCCTCCGGGAGGATGTCATTCTCCCGGACGAAATGAGTCAGCGGCCGTTGCAGCAGTCGCTCGAATATCTTACCGAAGCCGTCGAGCAAGGAGATAGGCCGGAATTCTCCGGGACCCACCTCCAATTTCTGCGACTTTGGCCGGCAGACGATTCTCGCTCTTCTCCAAGTGGTCGGGAAGTAGAAAATCCTGAGACCGCCATTTAAGAGCTTTGTCAGGGACCTCGCCGCCGCCTTTGGAAGCTCCCGAATGACCACATTGGGAATGTTGTCGCTTCCAGGGGCCTTCCTCGTGCGGAGGCGACGTATTGCCTCTTTGACGTCCTTCTCGTCGAATCTCGGAATTTCCGAGGCGTCTTTCAGATCGGCGTCTCCGGCTCTTTCAAACGCCTCGATTTCTTCTTCAATCTCGGCAGAAGCGGAATTCCCAGGATTGGGTGAAAAGCTGCAGACCAAGTGATCAGCGAGCAGTTCCGCCTTCTCCATGGGAGATCGTGCCTCCCTGTCTCCGTCGGTAATAATCGGGTCCTGTCTTTGAGGGGCCCGCAGCCTCCGGCATATCTTCCACACCGACGGCAGGTCCTCGTTGCCGTGTTCCGAAAGGAGCTCCTCCCGCAGGTGCGCCTCCCAGTGGTCCGATCGGACCTCCCGGAGGGCATCCTGTACCGCTACTTTGAGCTCTGAGAGCTGCCTTCTCACATCCGCTGTACGATATTCCTGCCATTGGCGCCGCACGTTGTTTCGCCGCGCAATGAGGCCTCTAACCGCCGCTGGAAGTGGAACCCGAAGATACGAGTTCCGTTGTTCCTTAAGCGGTATCGAGGCCTTCATTGCGCCGTCTATTGCAGAGGTGAGGTGGCTGACCATTTGATCGGCCATCTCCGGTGAAGTCGGCTCCAGTGGCTCTCTTGGCAGCTCCTCAGCGATGACGTTGCGGAAACTGCTCCAGTCGGCCGACGACAGATCCAATCGCCGGGTGGAAGACAGCACTGGGATTCGGCTCCCCACTGCCAGGATGATCGGGTTGTGGTCCGACGACAGTTCCACGCATGTGTACAAACTCAGGGACGTCCTTACATTGTGAGCAATCGCAATGTCTAAAACGTCCCCTCGTTCGTGCGTGGGTATCGCCGGTCCTAAGATGGTTAGGCCTTTTGCATCTGCTAGCTGACGCAGGGATTCTCCTCTCGGGTTCGAGGACCGTGAATTCCAAGTAGGATGCTTGGCATTTAGGTCCCCCAAGATGACCGATGGTCCGCTGTCCCCCGAAAGGTACTGGATGAGATCCGGATCCCAAGGTTTCCCGGGTGGGAAATACAGAGATGGGACCCGGAGCCATCCTCCTCTTGTCCGTACGTCCACCGAAACAGCCTCCGCATGCGGGTGAGAAATCTCTCGACATGCTCGGTGCTCGATGGACCTGTGGACGAGGATGGCCGCACCTCCTGAGGTTCTAAGTTGTGGGCGCCTGGCATCCCTGTACGCCCTATAGATGGTCCAGCCAGGTAACCTCCAGGCGTCCGTTGGCCGAAGGTGCGTCTCATTGACAGCGGCGACTATGGCTCCCTTCTCCTGGAGGAACGCCCGTAATTCCTCGCGTCGGCGAAGAATTCCGTTGGCGTTCCATTGCGCAAGCAGGACGGGTCGTTCAGCCATGGTTGGTTGAACTTCCGATCCTGCTGCGCACCAGCTCTTCCAGGAGTGAGAGGAGAAGTTTGCCCTGCGTCGAGGTGACGAGTTTCTTCAAGGTGCATGCAATAACGGCAATGGTCTGCCATAATTCCTGGTCCTCTCTGTCTGGTGTCAGCGAGGACTCTGCGGAAACTGGAGACTTATCAGTTGATGTCCGCTCTCTCCGTTTTTCCAGTTTCTGGCTTGGTTTTTCGCCTTCTTCACTTGCCGTTCGGAGGGTGTTCCCAAGCGCCCTCTGGGTTGGCATCGTAATGGCTTTTCCTTCTTTCCCGGTGGTGATCGGGGATTTCTTATTCTGCTTCTTTTTCTCCTTCTTCCCTTCGGAAGAAAAAGGAAGGGTCGCTTCCTTCGGAGGGAGGCTGTCGGGGGGTGACGAGTTCCCCTTGTTGGCCTCTCCTACGGCTGGCGCTGGTGGTGGTTCTCGGACCGCCTCAGCATCCCTGGGTGGATCTGTGATATCCACCTCCATGTTCCCCTCTTCTCCGGAGAGAGCCTGAACCTTGTCCTGAGAAGGGCCCTTCAGGATTGCTCCGTAGGTTGTAGCGTGATCGACTTGTCGGAATGGTTTTTTTCCCGGTTCCGCTGCCGGTTTCTTGGGCGCCTGCTTCCCTGGTGCTGGCTTGCGTGCGTTGGCGTGTTGTCGTCGCTCAGCCTCCTGAAAGGCGGGACACCGGCGAGAGACGGCCGCATGAGGTCCTCCGCAGTTCGCACAGATGGCATCATCTCCCCTTCCTCGGGAGCATTCCTTGACTGCGTGTGCTCCAGCACAGCGCATGCAGCGTTTCGCACACCAGCAAGCTATGCCGATGTGTCCAAACCGCATGCAGTTGCTGCACTGGAGTGGACCTCTGTCTCCACGGTAACGCTCCACAGTGACGTAGCGGTGGCAGAGCTGGCGGATGTCCCCGGGGGCGATGGCCGATGGAGTCTTTACCACGTTCGCTACGTGGCGATCTATGGGGACCGGTTTTCCGTCCTCCGTGACCGTAAGGCGACGTACGCTACGAATTTCGTATCCGAGGGATCTGAGTCCCTCGGATACCTTTTCGACTGCTATCCATCGAGAGATACCCTTGATGAACAGCTTCATCCCTGGCACCTTTTCAATGGGCTGCGAGTGGTGTTGGATTTTCTTGCTCTGCAGCAAGGAGAGTGCCTTTTCATGCCCCTCTCTGTTGGAGGTGATGATCCGGATTAAAGCTCTTCGAACTTCCAAGCTGAAAGCATCACCTATGTCGCCCGACAGCTGGTCAATCAGTCCCTGGACGTCAGTGACCCCATAGACGACGATAGGCGGTGGTCGCAGCGTCTTAGGTTCCGGTGCCGGTAGAGGTGTGGCTTCCGGGACGGCTGCGTCGTTCGTCAGAAGCGGTTTCCTTTTCTTCCTCTTGGAAGAAACCAAGGTAAATCCGTCGTCGCCTTCCCCCTCCTCTGTGCTCAGCGCACGCTCCGCCCTATCGTCTCCTTGAAGATTCGGCATCCGCGTAACCGCGGAATCTTCTGGCTTCTGGTTCCTTCCAGATGCCTTCTTTCGCTTGACGCCGCCTGCGGTGTCCTTCACCACCTGGCCCTGTAAAGGGCCGAGGTCTGCTGTTGCCTCCGTTGTCCCGCTTCGGGCCTTCGTCTCCTCCAAGCACTGCGACGGGCTGAGAGCCAAGGCTTCAACACCTGATGATGAATTTGCCGAAGGCTTAGATACCCCCGGCAAAACAGCTGGAGGTTCTTTGCCTTGCGGACGATTATTCCCACGCTGTGTAATTCCCTTCGTGGACATGAAGTCTCCGAAGGAGTTGGCACGACGGTGCGTCTTCCTCCTCACCTGGACCACCGGAAAAGCAGAGTTGCTAGAAGACATCCGAAGAAAGTAGTAGGCTCTCGTCTGATGTCTCCTTGATTCTGGCAATCAAGTTGGGGCGCTCGGGGTTAATATATGAATTCCCGGGTACAAAGACCGGGCGCCGAACTCCGTATCATTAGCGGAAGGGGAGAGAGCAGGTTAACCTCGGTAGTGCGTGACTGTGTCCAGCCACTGTTCGCCAAATTTGCTATCGCGGATTCGGCGAAAAGGACACTAGCTCGCATGAGTCCTTCTAGATGTCCGAGCATCATGTCCTCGCGACATTATGTATTGAGACTGCCATCTACTTGGCTTTTCCGAAACATCAGAACTAGCATCATGTCCCCGCGACATCACCCCGGCTTTGAAATCAAACTGTGAGCCCCTTAGAAGTCAACCTTGCTTTCTCCGCGTTTGTCTCTACGCTTCCTCTTTCCTTCCGGGCCGGACTCCTTGTGTAGTAAGTCCAATAAATGTATAGCAAGGAAAGCCCCTCTTTGATTCCACGAACCCAACCCTACTATATCCACGCGACATATTGGTGTCAGGTGTGGGGTGGCGGAGTCATGGAGCGGCTTATTTAAATGCAACTTGCCTTCCGTCCATCATGCTTCATTCGTTTGATTGAATTTCGATTTAAGAAGTAGTTACGCGTAATGCCAAAAGGAAACTAACCCCATTTTTTTTAACGAGAATCGGTTATATTGCTAACATATGGCGAATGAATTTTGTCCTAGCCGTATTGTCTTTAAATCATAATGGATTTCGGTGGCAAGGGCACGTATGGGCGCTTTGGCGAATCTCTGCCTTGGGAGCGTGATTTATCACCAAACAATACGAACGTAATTGATTTCACTTCCGCTGTTAATATGATAGAAAGCGCCCCTGTTTCCCCTCCGACGATGCAACAAACATTTTCAGGACATCACATTCATTTAATTCCGAGTTTTAACGGTGATGGGGACGTAAGCATCGAGGATTTTTTGAACAATCTTAAGTTAGTGAGTCATCTTAGCGGGTTGAGTGAGAAGCAAACCTTGAGCGTAGCACGGCTGCGTCTGAGCGGTACCGCTGCCGAATTCATTAAGTCAAATCCTCACGTTATTGAGTCTTATGAACTTTTTTCTAAACTAGTGAAAAAGCGCTTCATTCCCAAAATTTCACTGGTCTCTGTTGAAAGAATGTTCACAAGCTGTTTGCAACGCCCCTTGGAAAGCGTGAACGAGTATCCTTCCCGTCTCAGGGAATTGGGACGAAAACTAAGAGATGCTTTTCTAGACCCAGACTCACAAGCGACAGGAATTATGCTCGAGAACCGCCTCCTCTCACAGTTCTTGGTCGGACTTAGGGAAAAATTGGGCGATTCGTGCTAGTGCGCAATCCAAGAACCATGCAAGAGGCTGAGGAATTTGCTAACCTAGAGGATGCTCGTAATCACTCAGGCGTTAGAAAAGTAAACTTCTTGCAGAACCATGACTTTGGTATGCCCGTGCGCAGTCCTAACGTGAAGACACCGACAACCTTTCCGTACAGTGACCCGACACGATATTTCACAACGAGTCATGTTCAACCCCATCTCGAGCCAATCTTAAACCCCACTGTGAGCCCTAGTCTTTCGGATCAAGTGCACGCAATCCAGGTTAATGTACACACGAAGCCTCCACAGTCTAGACTGCCGGTGGGTGGAGGGAACGTAACTAATGCGCCTCGGAATTGTAATTACTGTAAAAAGGTGGGACACATCGCGCGCTATTGCCGTACAAAACCCCGCGCATGTTATAACTGTGGGGAAGGGAGCCATGTCAGTAAAGATACCCTCTGATGATTTGCGGCGTGTGCAAGCAAGCGGGCCATCGCCCGATAGATTGTCCCACCCCCACCCAAAAGCGAGATCAGGGAAACGCGGCCACCCCGGCCGGCAGGTCGGGGACGAATTAGTGCTCGTCGTAGCACCAGAAGTCGGCTTCACGGTCTCGGTTACAGTACTAGGTAGAGTGTATTCCTTTTTAGTGGATACCGGTGCCGCTGTGAGTATTATGCAGAGTACAAGTTTCCCTTTTGGAAACCTAAAAATTGACGACTATTCCTCCCCTGTGAGAAGTGCCTCCGACCATGCGCTCGCCACATTAGGGCAATGCAACATACCTTTCATTATCGATGGAGAAGTTTACCCTCACGATACATTGATTGCAAATCTAGGGAAAGTACCGTATGACGGTATCCTCGGACTAGACTTCATGGTAAAATACGGAAGTAGCATTTCGAGCGGAGAAGGTAAAATGAAAATAACAGAAGGGCACGAAACCATGTTAAAATCAGGTTACTCAAAACAGAAAATTTCCGCTGTATTTTTAGAGGACATAATTTCATGTGATGATATCCAAGCAGTGCCTAAAACACAGAGTAATGAATCTTTCAAAGAGGATAACGCCAGCAGAAGCTCAAAGGATAAAGTGAATGATGGACTCGTGGCTGTTGATGATTCGCTTAATATTAATTGGGAAGAGTTGAGTGATGATATATTAGTGCCGTCAGGAATCTAAGTCACAAGCACCGGTTTGCTTGGGGACATTTTTGGGGATACTGAAGATGTCTTGGTTGAGGCCACTCACTCTAGCGGGACAGAAGGACGAGTAACCTGTACGCGAGAAATTTTTAATGGAGCAAATCTAACTGTTGGGCAGAAAGGCGAATGTAAAACGTCAGTTGTTGAAAGCGATCCATCCGTAGTCCATGCAGAAAGTAATTGCGGGACAGAAGGACGAGTAACCTGCACGCAAGAGAAAGCGTCGCATGAAGCTACATTTGTTGATACAATTAAAATTCCTCCACGCTCGGTTATGTTGACGAGTACAAAGATTCAGGACTATTATGGCGAGGATATCATTATTCAGGGAAGGGAGGGAGATGTATTAATACTTCCAGTTCTAGCAACCGTCTCCCCCGATGGTGTAATACCTTTGTTGTTGTGTAACACACGGCCCGAACCAAAGATGTTAAGAAAAGGGTCCTTATACAGTTTCAACATTTTTTCAGAAAGTCATGAATTACTAGCTGTAAATTCGATTGAAACAGAAACCCCAGAAATGTGGCCCGAGCACCACTCCACCGCTGAGTTACTGTCACTATTCTCGTTTTCTGATACTCCAAATGAAGCGGCTGACTCTTTAAAGCAACTTTTACTAGAGTATGCATATATTTTTATCCACGGGGATATTAAATTGGGATGCACCAACCTGGTACAGCACACCATAGATGTGGGAGATTCCAAACCCATTAAAAAGTCTCCATATCGCGTCCCTCATTCTCAAAGAGAAGCTCTTAAGGAGGCCATCGGGGATATGCTTGATCAGGGAGTCATATCTCCATCTACCAGTCCATGGTCTGCTCCTCTGATTCTAGTAAAGAAAAAGCATTTTCCAGGCGAACCTGTCAAGTATAGGCCTTGCATTGACTATCGCGCTCTGAACGCCGTCACTAGAAAGGAAGTATTTCCACTGCCAAATATGGACGAAATATTCGATCAGTTAGGAGGGACAAAATATTTCAGTTGCCTAGATTTATCGCAAGGTTACTGGCAAGTTGAAGTAGACGAAAAAAACAGGGCACAAACCGCTTTTAGCACTCCAGACGGACACTACGAGTGCAACAGGATGGCATTCGGCCTTTCGAACGCGCCTTCCACATTCATGCGTCTTATGACAACCGCACTAGATGGAATGATCAATCGAGGAGTTTTGTTCTATCTCGACGACATATTACGGCATGTGGAGAGCATGGAAAAACACATACTAGGCTTGAGAGATATTTCTTCAAGACTGAGGAAAGCGAATTTGAAACTGAAACCACAAAAATGTGGATTCTTCCAAACACGAGTGAAATTCCTCGGTCACGTCGTTTCCGCTAATGGGTTGGAACCCGATGAAGAAAAAATACATGCAATAAGCAGTTTTCCAGCACCACGTAACGTTAAGCAACTGCAATCGTTCCTTGGGTTAGTGGGATATTACAGGAAATTTATTTTGCATTTTGCTCAATTTTTGAGTCCTCTTACCTCGCTAACAAGGAATGATACGGACTTTATTTGGGAAAGAGAGCAACAAGAATCTTTTGAAAAATTAAGGGCTTGTCTCACGAGTCAACCCGTATTGCGATTCCCTGACTTTTCGAAAGAATTCATTTTGACCACTGACGCTTCTTCCGTGGCGATTGGAGGAGTGCTGTCGCAGAATTTTGAAGATGGCGAGCATATGATAGCATGCGCCAGCAAGCAGTTGACACAGCAGCAAAAAGCATACTCCGCCACTGAACTTGAGTGTTTGGCGGTCGTACATATGATTAGAAAGTTCAGAGTATATCTTTTAGGCCGTCCGTTCACTTTAATCACTGATCATAGCCCGCTCCGATGGCTACTTGCCCTTTCCGAGCCGAAACCCAGACTGGCTAGGTGGATAATGGAGCTCACCGAATACTCGTTTACAATAAAGTACAAAGCAGGAAAAGATATTCCGCACGTAGACGCTCTCTCCCGCGCAGTGAACCCAATAGTAAATGCCCTCCATCAAGACACGGAATACGAGCCAGTTTGGGATAAAACCAAGATTGCGCAAGAACAGTCAATTTGTCCGGAACTTCGACCACTGCGTACGCTAGCGGAAGAACGAAACCCCAACTATCTCTTAGACGAGCATGGAGTACTCTATAAAATCCACGTTAAGACCCCCGATCCACTATACACCATCTGTGCACCCGTAAGCATGAGAGATTACATATTACAAAGATGCCATGACAGCCCCCTTGCAGGACATCTAGGAATAGACAAAACATTAAATATTTTGCAAAGACATTTTAATTGGCCCGGGCTTTACGCCGACACTCGAAATTACCTTAGTAATTGCGTGAGCTGCAAGAAACGAAAGGGAAGAAAGGAAAGAATACCTATTCAACCTGTCACCGAAGCGTCATATCCGTTCGAGAAAATTGCTTTCGATATAATTGGTCCATTAAAAGTATCTAATAGAGGCAATCGCTACATACTATCATGTCAAGATTATCTTACGAGATATCCGGAGGCCATATCTATCATCGATCAATCCGCAGAAACTGTAGCTCGAGCCTTCGTAGAGCAGATCATTTGCCGTCATGGGGTGCCAGACACCCTTCTCACTGACAGAGGTGCCAATTTCACATCACAGCTTATGAGGCGAATTTGTGATCTATTGAAAGTAAAGACAATTTTTACCTCCCCTTACAATCCCGCTTCCAATGGTAGGCTGGAGAGGGCGCACCAATCTTATGCCGCCGTTTTTTCTCACTATGTCAACCAAGACCACTCGGATTGGAACGATCAACTAAATTTTGCATTATTTGTGTACAGAAATAGCAAACTCCTGCTTACCTTTTATATGGGAGGGAATTGGATATGCCTTGGGATGATGTCTTACGACCCCTCCTACCGTGTTACACGGAGGTACCCCCGTACGATCACGTTTTGCAACGCCGGCTCCAAATCGCGCGCGCGCAAGCGGCAGAGAATAACCAGCGTAACATACAAAATGAGCATTATAAATACAATAGGAACTTACGGTTGCCGCCTATTCTTAACGGGCAACTCGTGTTGCTGCGCAACTTGGTACTTACGCCCGGGCAGTCAAAAAAGTTTACTTCAAAGTGGGTTGGCCCCTACAAGGTAGTCAAAGTTAGAAGTAAGGTGACCTTTGACAATGAGAATATCCGGGACGGGAGGATTCTGACAGCGCACCACAGGAATTTGCTTCCACAACCACCAGAGCCCGAACCGCCACCTAATTACGCACAAGCAGGACGCGTGATTGACGAGTTCGAGACTGAGCAAGGCGCCCAGACCAACCATAATCAAGTCCACATTCCGCAGCCAGATAAAATAAACAATGGTTCACCGACCGACCCTCCTCAAGGGCAAAATCTCCAAAATCATCCTCCATCGTCAGAGATATTTTATCACTTGCGGCCCCTGCCCGGGAGGATACGCTCTTAATTCACCCTACTTCCCTCCCTTGTATCTGCCTATTAGGTATGGCCCGAGTAATAGCAGTAAGACAATTGCTACGGAGAAAGAAGGTAGCAAGGAAGATCAGAGAATTGTTTGGCGAGACACCTCCAATCTACGACCGCCTTCCGGCGGCCGATGGCCACTCCTGGTGGGATGAAAGCCCACCTCTTTCGCCTCCAGCCCAGGCGGATGGACCACCGCCCACACCGGGTCGCTTCCCTTCTCCCGTGCGACAACACCTGGGTGGCGGTGATGAGTATTGGAGTGCCTTCCGGTATCTACAGCATGGGGAAGGGCAACGCAGCCAGCCAATGTATTCCGCAGGAGATGGAGAGGGTCTAGCTCCAGCGTCACCAACCCAGGGAAGAAACTACTCCTGGTGGGATGAAACCCCACCGTTTTCGCCTCCAGCCCAGGCGGATGGACCACCGCCCACACCGGGTCGCTTCCCTTCTCCCGTGCGACAACACCTGGGTGGCGGTGATGAGTATTGGAGTGCCTTCCGGTATCTACAGCATGGGGAAGGGCAACGCAGCCAGCCAATGTATTCCGCAGGAGATGGAGAGGGTCTAGCTCCAGCGTCACCAGCCCAGGGAAGATACTACTCCTGGTGGGATGAAACCCCACCGTTTTCGCCTCCAGCCCAGGCGGATGGACCACCGCCCACACCGGGTCACTTCCCTTCTCCCGTGCGACAACACCTGGGTGGCGGTGATGAGTATTGGAGTGCTTTCCGGTATCTACAGCATGGGGAAGGGCAACGCAGCCAGCCAATGTATTCCGCAGGAGATGGAGAGGGTCTAGCTCCAGCGTCACCAACCCAGGGAAGAAACTACTCCTGGTGGGATGAAACCCCACCGTTTTCGCCTCCAGCCCAGGCGGATGGACCGCCACCCACGCCGGGTCGCAGTCTCTCAACACCGGAGATCCCGCCCAACGAAGAGAGAGGAGGGGATTCCTCTCCTGCGTCCTCACCCTTCGACGGACAAAGCAGTCCACCAACCGCTGTCGTGGAAGCCGGTGAATACTTCACAAACTCCAACTTGCCCCCCCTCCCCATTGTGTTCAAAACTGCAGTTTCAAATTTAACATTGGAAGATTCAGCGCCTCGTCCCCCAGCCGGAATTGAAAAAAGGAGGGAATACCCCCCGTCGCGGAAAGAGCATAAGCGTAGGCGACGTATTCTCAATAAAAGACGGAAAAGACAATTAATCCAACAAAATAAAGGAGATCGCGAGATCGTCATGTGAGCTCTGCGACCGCATTAACTATATATTCTAATCTAACCTTTAATTTCCTCCTTATAGAAACCATGGAACTCCTTACCGTACAGACTTTGTGTCTAGTGACAATAGGACTGTAGAGTGGAGCAAACACCTCTGGTCTGCTTTTCGTCCCGAAAGGACCATTGTACTTCATAGTGAGTGAATGGATAGTGAACATAGACCTTCACATACCTCAGCTAACAGCTGCAGTGGACATAGTTAAACGACAGAACACCCAATTCCATGAGATTAATTTAAAATTAACAGCACAACCAAACGCGAGCATGTTTTTTCACTTTTCTAATATCTCTTTTCTAATATGATTTGCTATATCTAACAAAGTGTACGGTTCAACTTAAACAATTTGGAAAGGCAATTAGAAATGTTAATTGGAGCCACCGAAGCAACTCGTAAGGGCAGAGGATTGTTTGACGTGGTCGGTTACGGACTGCATTACTTTACAGGCACGGCGACCGACCATCAGATACAAACATTAGATAAGAAAATAGAAGGGTTATCCATTCGCACCGAACATGCCCTAAATGCGCGATATACATTTCTGTCCAACGCATCCAATACACTTAAAAGACATGATTTCTTCGACAGGGAAAGCCCTAGAACTCATGCAAAAAAAAATATAGAAAAGAGTATCAAAGCATATACTGAGACTATAGCTTCAACAAAATACGCTTTTAAAGTCTTCAGCTACAGCCATACCGCTTTTATTGCCCTCATTCGCCACATCGCTGAACTGCAACATGAGATAGACCTTGTCAAGGCTAAAGTGCGACTCGCCGAGGCTGGGAAGTCCATACCTTCCCTACTCCCTCCCAGCCAGTTCCAGGGTATCCTGAAAAGTATTTCCGGAGCGCTGCTGCCCGATTGGTCGCTCCCCCGCGATCTGGACCACAAAATCGCGATCATGTACGACATTGCTAGCGTGAGAGTGATCCGGCGGATGGGCGACATCAAATTACTCATAATACTGCCGTTGACGCAAAAGGGAATGAGTTTCAAGGTGTTGCGAGCGCTACCTTTCCCGACCACCGATGGTGGGAATAAATCTGTCCTCATACAGCCTGACTCGCCTAATCTGGCCGTCTCAATGGAACAGAGCAACTTTGTACTCTTACCCTACGACTACTCACAGCAATGTAGAACTGAAAGCATGATCGTGTTTCCTCAGGCTTACCCAATACTAACTCATAACTCCCGCTCCTGTAACATTGCCATTTTTCTCCGGAAAACAAAACTCATAAAGCAGAACTGCCAGATAGGATTAGCTCAGTCCCCATTTGCAATGTTTATCAAGGGCGAAACGCCTGGAAAGTGGCGCTTTAGCCTCAGTAGCGTCACCGAATTAACTATCGACTGCCCTCAACAATACTCCAAGTTATCCATCAGTAAGCAAGGCACCCTAACTCTTGCATCTGGGTGTTCGGCCAGCGATGGAGTAAATTACATACCCGCCTTAACTGAATTCCAAAGTGTAAGTACTTCCTTGCAAACAAATATTTCCACTGCCAATGATAAATGAAAGTGTTATTCATGACCGATACCTGAACCTGGCAAGTAACGACGCCAACCTTGAGTACCTCTTAAAGTCGATCGCAAAATTAGATACTCATGACGTACCCACCGTATCCCTGTCCGATATAGAAAGAAACGTTAATTCCCTGTCCCCCCTGGGTTTGGACATAAAGCGCGCTCATTACGTAGGAATCTCGTCTTTTGTGGTGCTCTTGAGCTCTACCGGATACGCTGCAAAATGCTTTTCCTGTGGGTGCGCGGGCCACATAGCTCGCGATTGTCGCTCTAAAACTCGAGCTTGTTTTAACTGCGGAGCAAGGAGAAATATTTCCCGAGACTGTCCCCCGCTATGCATCGGAATATGTAAGGAAGTTGGCCACCTTCCAATTAATTGTCCAGAGCGCTCAAACCAAATGGCCTCGGGAAACGGGATGACCCCGACCAGCGGGTTGGGGAAGACCTCATCCTATCCATCACTCCAGTGAAAGGAATGACGATTAGCGTGGATATTATAGGAAAATTACGTCACTACCCCTATCCCTCCGAGTTAACCGATATCATTTAACTCGCCAAGATTATTTCACAAGATATCATGAAGCCTTTACGATTCCAGATCAATCGGCCAAAACAGTAGCAGGATTTTTTGTCGAGCACATAATTTGCCGTCAGGGTGTGCTTAAATATTTACTGGCACACAGAAGTGGAAACTTCACTTCGGAACTAATGAAAAACGTTTGCAGGGAACTGAAAATAAAATCTATCTTCACTTCTCTCCATATAACCCCGCCTCAAATGGTCGTCTAGGGCATGCACACCATTCCTTTGCTTCCGTGACTCCCCATTATGCAGCCCAAGACCACTCTGATTGGGACGAACAACTGGGCTTTGCATTGCTCACTTATCGAGGCAGCAAGCACCAAGCAAGCACCAAGTGGTTAAGCACGGAAGTTAGTTTCCCGGTGGAGAGGACCCTCCAGAACAGTTAAAGTTAGAAGCTCGGTTACCGCAGACATAGAGGACCTGAAAGACGGAAGAAGTCTCCTAGCTCATATGCGTAACCTTTTACCCTCACCGCTAGATAATCCCTTACCCCTGTTTTTAGGTGGCGGCATGGCATGGAAGCCCTACAACCATGCACGAGCCCTCGAAGCAACCGTACCTAAATACAAATTCTCAGTCGTCTCCTCCTCTCCGTAACCCTTGGCAAAACCAACAAACCGAAATCGTGGAGACCCCTCAATCATCTCTTAACTCTCCCCCGACCTCCGATCAACACCCTCCGCCACCCTCTGGACAATGCCGCCCCTCAATCAATGACCAATCATCAACCGCAAATATAAGAACTGCTCTATTGAGCATAATTACGAAACTTCTCTCTCCTACTGACCATAAAACCCTTATTAGCATCATCACCAATGACCTTATACCAGCCCTTCTTCAACTTGTAAATGGTGCCTTATTCACAAATAAACAACCACTTCCTTAAATTTTTACAATGGAACATAAATGGCATAAAAAACAAAAAACAAAAGCTTGAAAAACCACTACAACACGAAGGCGAGCCCATCATAAGCTCCTATTTACCAACAATATCGCAATTCACTCACCGCCTTTCCCTACCCACTTCCATCATCACCCCCACTCCTCCGATACCCTGGATGTATTTCTATTATCCGCAGATATCGCATTCCAAATCCTTAACCTAGATAATTCAGCCTCGGACCACTGCCCCATATTTTACTGCATTCCTACCCTCCTTCATACAACCAGAACCAACTAGAAGAGTTAATTTGAAACTATTTAAAGAAAACTGCTTGGCCATTAACCTTGTCCCATCTCCTGCTAGCACTCCAGACAGCATAGAGAAAGCGGCTCAAGATTTTACAAGCACCTTAACCAAAATCATTCATCGCTCTTGCTAACCTCCTTCTCCGGCCTCCATCGCTGGTGCCACACTACCTCTGGATATATTGCACTTCATTTCACTTAGAAACAAGGCCAGAGCCCTCTGGCAATGCACTCATCTCCGCCAAGATAAAATCGGCTTCTGTGCACTTCGAAACCTTGTAACATCCAAAACTAGAACACATTGGGAAAAACTTTGGCATGAGAAAATAAGTTCACTCTCACATAAGGCCAATTCGGTATGGACCCTAGCCCACTGTCTGCGAAGGAAAAAGGTACCCACCCCGCCAATACCACATAATGGGAGAGCACTATACAATGACTGCTACAAAGCAAATACCTCTGCCGACTCCTTCGAATGCATTTTTAAAAACAATAATACATCCTTGTTGGATTCAGAAGCGTTGATCAGCATCTCTGGCCTGTCACTTTGCCCATTCCAAATATTCCTGGAAATTACTCCTCAAGAACTTTACTCCATTATGTCCCACTCCAAAACCAAGTCATCACCGGGACCCGATCAAATCTCCTACCTTCATCTGAAAAACTTTCCTAAATCTTTAATCAAAAACCCACACTCTATCCTCAACGCCTGTCTTTCCCAATCGTACTTCCCAAATGCATTGAAAACAGCTAAGATAATACTCCTTCCAAAACCTGATAAAAATCCTTCTTATATCCTGAGCTATAGACCCAGTGGCCTGCTCCCCTGCATGGGCAAACTTCTAGAAAAATGCATCTTAAACAGACTACAAGAAGAAATCATGGCCCTAGACTTGATCAGACCTGAGCAAACTGGCTTCCGCCGTCGCCATTCCATGACTCAGCAAATAACAAGATTGGTTGAGCAGATCAGTTTCGGCTTCAACATCCACAAGCACACCCAAGTAGTCTTCTTTTATCTCCAAAGAGCTTTTGACAAGTTCTGGCAAACTGGTTTAATACATAAACTGCTTAAAACCGACATATCAGTATACCTAAATAAGACCATCCCCTCCTTTCTTTCAAACCGCACATTCTTTTTAGCCCTTAACAATGCCAAATCAACTACCCGGTCCATATCCGCAGGCTTTCCTCAAGGATCAATTTTGTCACTCGTCCTATTCAACCTCTACAATAACAACCTCCCCTCCGACCCAAAACCTACCTCTATGGGGATGACTCAGCTATAGCATCAACTTCCTTTGACCCAAATCATGCCGCAAAAAATGTCCAAGAACACCTTAAGAGCATAGCAGAGTGGATGACCGATTGGAAACTAACCATTAACACCACAAAATGTGTAAACGTAAACTACGCCAGAAAATGGAAGAATCCTCACATCACTGCTATCCACTATGGCAGGGAAATAATCCCCCAGGCATCATCAGCTAAATTTCTTGGTGTACAAATGGACAGTAAACTCACTTGTCAAGCACACACTCAACAAGGCCAATTCAGCCGCTTTCTTATTCTATCCCCTCATAAAACACACCAGTCCCCTCCGTCTTCTCACCAAGGTACTGTTATTTAAATCTATGATACGACCTATCTGAAGGCTACCCAGCCTGGGGTTCAATAGCCGTAACCAAATTGAATAAATTGACACGCTTCCAAAATAATACTCTACGAACCCTTGCCAACGACGCCTGGTTTGTAAGAAACTCAGATATTCACATGGATCTAAAAATACCGGACCTTCCAACATACTATATCTAAGCGACCTAGCCACGTCATTTCAACAAGCAATAGGAAATACTGGTAACCCATTATTAGAACCTTTATGGGATTACCCTGATAATCCCCATTTCAGATACAATTGTGCTAAAGCAAGCTTAAATGGGCTGTCATAATCTCCAAATATAATACTGTCACAAACTGCACTAAAATATACTCACTAGCTCAACTTCCCCCATGAACCACTTATATCCTATGACCATTGATCATCATAGCTGGATATTGGTATAAGA
The DNA here is from genome assembly GCF_022747635.1 of Hetaerina americana. Taxonomy (NCBI): domain Eukaryota; kingdom Metazoa; phylum Arthropoda; class Insecta; order Odonata; family Calopterygidae; genus Hetaerina; species Hetaerina americana. The sequence goes on along the minus strand of NW_027286843.1, from coordinate 95,300 downwards.
TGCACCTAACGGCGCAGTCCATAAGCATCGATTGGTCGGTCGGTAGCAGGACCCCCATTCTTCTTTTGCATCAACAACGCACCAATGAAAAAACGTGGAAAAAGTGAAAGAAATTGTGTTTACAATTTAATCAGCATAATCAATATATTCAGAGTGAAAACGATTGAGAATGTATGGCAATTTGCAATTGGCACATTCTAATTAAATTATTTTTATATAGAATGTTTTGTGTATTAAAAGCGAGAGAAACAGCAACTCTTCTTCATAATTTTTGAAATTTGAATTACAAACAAAGCGGCAAATGAAAGTTGCTCAGGATCAGTCACACGCAAATGAAGTCATCGACGATTTAGAATTATTAATTCCTGTTGAAAAACAGGATGACGAAACAACATGGGGATTAAAATGAAATGACGTAGAAACTTAAGGCATGATTTACGAATTCTTTCAACCATATTTTTAAAACACACGAAAATCTCCTCCCGTTCATAAAAACACATGTCTGTTCTTAGCGGCTGTGACATGCTTGGAAATGGCATCTCACTTCTTTTCCAAACTTTTTGCTTGTTCCATCCCTTTTGGCACAACAAACTGCACACATCCTACAAAGCTCTTCCTTCTTCTCTGTAGGTGGAATATACTTGGGAAATTGTAACTTACATAGAGGATCAAGGATTTGGTTCTACTGAAGGCCTTCTACCCTCACATGTTATATCATATGCAATGTACCCTTCAATTACATCTTCCATTAGTTTGATTCTAAATTCTGAACTTACCCTTTGGTCCACCACCCTTTCTCTGCAACAGAAATCCATTCCATGTGCCCTGGTCCAACAAGTGAAAAATGTTTTAAATATTTATTGCCCCCCTTTTTTCATAATGGGGAAATTTGTCAGGTGCTGATCTTCCCTTTTTACTCCACCTATTGTATTATTGTACACAACAGCAACTTTTGGCTTTTATAGCACCATATCCTTTTCATTTATATTCCACAAATTCCGTATTATGTACTGTAAAGGTACAGAGACTTGACGGCCTTCTCATCTTCCCAATTCATAGCAATCACTTTGCCTTGCTGGAGGGCAGTCGATTCCTCCTTTTTCAACTTCTTTAGTCTATACGTCATCTAGTACTTCCTTCCTTTTAATTCTCAATGTCCCATGTCTATCTATTCCTTTCATAGCCAATAAATCAGCCAGCTCTGAGGAGGTGTAATAGTTGTCTGCAGTCAGGACATAATCTTTGACCTAGCAGAGGTTTCATTACTGCTAGCACAATCTAAGGATGTATTAGGAAGATTGGTATATTCCACGTTCAATACTGACCATTTCCTGTGTACCATAAACACAGTAATCAATGCTGGAAGGTCGGTTTATGGGTGATGGTAGAGTTCACCCAGTACTTAGCTCTATACAGTCTGTGAAATTCACACATCAGGGTATTAAGGGGAGCCAGTTACTTTCACTGTGGCAGATAAGGTTTACCAGGAAGATTGGTACCAGAAAAAATCACATAGCTTGAGTGGAGCATCAGGTGCCCTGAGTGCCTTGCCTGGGGTTTGAACTCAGGACCCTCCGGTCAATAGTCCAATGCTCTACCCTCCTGGACTATCATGACCCACCTTTTTCCTATAGAAATAATATTAAATGACCATATATATCCAGACATAGGCTTAGAAAATCTAAACGTTTCCACCCCAAATCTGGCTCCTTTCAGGGAAACATACTGCATCAGTGAGAGCTCATCCTTGTAAAGAATAACATTTTTATCAGTAGAAATCTTCTTCTCAGGTGTCAACAAACTTGAGAACTTTTTGTTGAGAAATACAAGCAGAGGGCTAATTTCCTTTAGCTTGACACAAGGATGTCTATCCCTCATAAAGGTACCATTGTCTGAAAAATGCAGATAGTGTTTCACGAGCACATATGTATGCTATGGCATAACATTGGAAGAGAATGGAGTGAGAATGTTCTGCCTCTTTGACAAATATCATTCTTCCGTTGGTTTGGTTGGTTTGCTCATAGTTTTATGAAGAATGATCAATGCAAAACAACATACTAATTTCATTAGTGCTAATTTCTAATTTCATTAATAGTATTTATACACTACCAATCTATAAAACTTGATTTTTTTTTAAACAAAAGAATCAGTACAGTGGTCAGCATATAACTTGATTTCCACAGTTATTAGTTCAATTGAGTAATCATCAATTATTGCCCGAAAGCATTGAAGAATTCCAGCAGTTTCATCAATCTCTAAATGAACAGGATGGGAAGCAGTCAAAGGAAATCTTGGAAGTAGTGATTAGTGATGTTGCTGGGAATCCATCGGACACCACAACACTCACGCATCAAGCAATTGGGCAATCAAACCTTCTTCATAAATCTGGGAAAATATGTCCGTTTCTGGTTGTTTTATTCTGAGGTAATGAAGATTAATATTTAATATGTTTGTTTTAATTTGAGTTTATAAATTGTCCAAAATTAAATGACAATGAATGCAAAAATGAATTAATAACTGTTTAAATGAGTCTGCCATTAAATTCGTTTGATATTTTATAATTTTTGAAAACAAACTTTATAATTCCAGGAGACTTCTCATCATCTTAAACTGTTCCAATATTTCATAGAAATCTGTTTTGATTTATTCTGAATTTTTTATGAAAATAAAGCCTGTAAAAATAAATAAAATATACTCAATGAATCTGTATGGAATCAGTCATTATTAATTAGCTTTTAAATCGCGTGCATTTAAAACAATTGACTTTTATATGTCATGCTTATATTCTAAAATAAATGGCATTTCTAAGCCAATAGATGCCAATCAAATATAATGAAGATGAAGAAATGAATTCATTTTACAAACACTTTAATTAAAAAGGAGTGCTTCATAATATGTGATTTGTGGCACCCAATTGGGTAATTGCAAAATGGCTATGGAAATAACTTAAGAAGCCCTATCTTCTACCGAGCGTGTATTAAATACAGTTTATTTTACGTTTAATTTTTCAATATTGAATCTTTCAATAAATTGTATTTTAAAAATCCACTTTGAATAATTTGGTCTCAATGTATTGGTTGATCATGGAATACATTATTAAGTATTATTTTCAATTTATATTGACACTGTTTACAGCTGTAGGTTGGCACTTGATTCCTGTTCAATTCCATCCAAAACATAGACCATAATTACTTCAAAAAGGAGCATTAACATATATATTTTCTACGCTTAGATGGATACTCCAGTCAATTCAAGCAGAGTTTATGATCAGAACAAATTAAAAGACAACTATCTCAGCAGCTGGTAATCTTGTCGTGAATGTAATTTGATGTTCTCCAGAAATTAAAAGGTATATGTTTCATAAAAGATCTCACCAGTCCATTCTTTCCATGTGTGGCGTAAATAGGAAGATTTAATATTTTAAACAACAGAGCTCATTTTACTTGAACGAAATTCTAGATGGTAACTTTGCAAAACTGTATATCTATTGTCGCAAGTATGCGACATGGTACTCCTTCCCTGGCTCCTGCGAATGTCCCACGTGACCAAAGACAATGTTTCAAAAGTATTCCTCCCCTGACTCCTAAATTGGGTATAAAAGCCCTGGTCGCCGGGCAAAAAGCAGTCAGTTGGTTGTCTAGCGGTGACCGGTAGGGAACGATGCTTCGGCTATGTTGCGCTTGTCGCGACAGTGTGTCCTATTCCTGACTCAACTTCGGACGAGGGCTCTGCCTAGGTTACGTTCGTTTGACCTCGTCCGCCCTGCCATACTCCCTTCCTTTCCGATGGATGAGGGCTCTGCCTAGGTTATGTGTTTCGTGACCGCGTCCACCCTGCCTTTACCCTGTCCCAGGTAATTTTCTGCCATTTTAACTCTATCCGCCCTCGCGTTGGTTTCCCGATGGTCTAGCCATCCATAATTTGCTTATACCTATGTAAATGGTGTAGTTACTCTGACCTTCCCCGATACCCTTTGTGTCGCACCATAGAAACCCCCCTTGCGACATATTGGTGTCAGGTGAGGGGTTGCACGGTTGGACTAGTGATTTATTCAGTGTATGCGACAGTGTCTCATAGATTATCATGTCCCCGTGTACCTCTTTAAATCGGAAGTTCCGTATTTTCTCGGACAGGTGGGATATTCTAATCTGTGCTGAGCTAACGAATTATTATTTTAAGACACGTGCTATTACCTCATCGCGATTCTCTGCACACAATTAAACTGAGGATCACTTCATCAGGAACCATCAATTAGCCCGAGAAGGGCCCACCATGGGTATCGGATACACTCCGAGCATGAAAAAATAAATTAATTAAGCTTTAGTTTGTCAGTCAGACAAGGGGTTGTAAGGATTGCTGGGTGAATTGGAGATTCAGTGGGACAGATATGGGATGAGAAACAAAATTAATAAAACCAAGTTTATGCAATTTTCTAGAAAGAATAAAGCTAAGCTAAACATTAAAATGGGAGGGCAAAAACTTATGCAGGTAGAACAGTTGACGTATCTCTGAATCATTTTGGACCAACACGGTCAAAGTAGTAGGGACGTATGGAGAAGAATTACGCTAGGCGCAGAGGCTTTCATAAGGAGGAGAGAGTTGATTAATGGGACGTTGAGTAAGGATATTAAAAAAAGACTCGGGAAACTTTTGATATGGTGCATAGTTATATAAGGAAATGTGGTCATTGAAGCAGGAGGATAGTCGTGGACTGGAGGCTTTTGACATGTGGGTGTGGAGAAAATGGAGGTGAAATGGACCGAGAAGAAAACCAATGAGAAAGTACTTGGTATGGTGGGTGAAGAGAGGGGTTGGTTGGGAGAAATCCTAATGAGGCAGTAAAAACGGATGAAGGGCATATTGACCGACAGGGGACTGTTCAAGATGGTAATAGAGGGGAGAATGTGAGGCAAGCAAGAAAAGGGAAGGAACAGGATAGGAATGTTTCATTTAAGGATTCAAGTTCCTTCTAGATTATTATTACTAGGAGTTTATTTCATTATTTCCTTGAAAATTGTATCTTAGCAAAACAGTCTGATTGACCTAATTTCTCTTAAATTTTTGGCAGTTCTAAGGTTAATTTGTCCATAAAGACATTGCCTCATTTTGTTTCTAATAATAATTTCAATGCCCATATTTTCATGAAGAATTTCTAGTCTTTGAGCTATTTTTGGTATCATCATGATTACTGATTTGCCCTGTAAAATTAAACCTACATATGTTTTATATCCTTATTATGCTTTTTGTGTGCAAAAATGTCAAAATCTAGAAGATGCAAAGGTACGACTCAGAGCCACTCAAAGACAGGCTAAGCAGGCAGGTTTCATATTAATCATTTAGGTTTAAATACTAACAAAACTCAGCATATTGTATGCAGTTATAGTATATAAAAATGTACTGATGTTGAAAATTCTAAAATACTAGGAATTAATATAGATAGGAAACTAAACAGGGAGACTCACATCAGTCAGATCTGTAATGAACTGATTAAAGCTCAAATTTCTCATTTCAAATGAGTATCGTTTAACACTTGGCCATGTCCTCTTTCCATGTCATTTGAATTACAGTGATGAGTTATGGGGTCATTTCCCAAAACATATCATACGAATCTTGCTACTACACAAGAGAGATTTTTGCTCCCTTGCTAATACACCGCAACGTGATTTTTGCAGACCATTTTTAATTAGCTGTGGAGTCATGATTGTACACAATGAGGGGTAGAGCAAGTCTAAATAATACTATTTTCTGTGGAATTTCATCAACTTACAGCGCATTTCATATTGTGGACATTCAAATGTAAAACTATCTGTTTTTTTACACTGTTTTTGTAACACTCATTGTTTATTGAGAGATGAGTAAGGTGGAAATGAAATCCTTTGAGTTTGGTGAATTCATCAAAATAAATCCAAGAACGCCACATTAAAACTGCTAATTCTTCAAGGAAATTTGGCAGAAATTATGATGGGTGTCATTTTATTATGTTTGCACATTTTGGTTTACTAAATTCTCCATAATCAAAGGACAATTGATGCATGATCGTTCATCATACTTAATGAGAATTTAACAGTTTAAATGAGCAAGCCATTATATTGGTGATGTTAAACATTTTTTAATTATTGAACACAAACACTCAAATTCAAGGAGACTTCTTATTGTCTTACATTGCTCCAATATTTTATTAAATTTTGTTTCCATTGATTCTGAATTTGCATAAAAATAAAGCCCGTCTAAATGCATAGTGTACTCAATTAAACTGCATATAATCAACCATTATCGGTTTGCTGTGAAAGTGAGTACATTAAATGCATTTGAAATATAAAGGTCACACTTGTATCCTTAAATAATGGCATTTTCAAGAATAAAAGCAATGCCAATCGAACAGAATGTAGAAGAAGAAATGAATTGACGTCACAATCACCATAATTAAAAAGGAGTATTTCACAACAGCAAGGGATTTGTGGCGTTAATAGGTGTACTTGCGAATTGATTCAGCATATTAAATAAAATGGTCCCTCACTACAGTACACAATAAAAATCTAATTTTGCGTTAACTACTTAAATATCGAATCTTCCTATTTATAACCATTGTATTTTAACAATCCATTTTGAATGATTTTGACTCAATGTATCGTTTGATCATTGCGCATGTGAAATAATACTATTTTCTAAACATTATTGACGATGTTTATAGCTGTCGTTTGACACTTGACTCCCGTTCAATTCTACCAAAAACATAGATCTTAACTACTTCAGAAAGGAACATTTACAAATATATTTTCTACAGAGAATGATACTGCAGTCAATTCAAGCAGAGCGCAAAGCAATTAAAACATGACTATCTCAGCAGCAAGTATTATTGTTGGGTATGTAATTAGGTGTTCTCCAAATTTAAAAGGCATATATCTCACAAAAGATCTCACCCGTCCATTCTTTCCAAAATACATTCACTAAGATTAGCAACCTGAAACAGCATATCCTTGTTTATGCAAATGAGAAGCCATACCGTTAAGAGTTTGCTCCATGACATTCAGTTGGAAAGGAAAGCCTGTGGTCTGTGAGTGTGTAAATAATGCTGTTTCCGAAGTACGCAATAATGTTTGTTTTGATTCGTTCATTTGGTGACACTGTTGCCGTGGCAACGGTAACAAACAAGTGAAGAATGAAATGTTTCGAATTAGATTGAGAATAAGATCTAATTTTAAAGAGAAATAAAGTATGCTCTATGGATACTATATTTTCGTTTATTAGGTGTAAAGATCAAATACTGAAAAGGAAAATCAAATTATTGGACATGTGCGGAGACATACAAACGTGTTACTTTCCTTTCTCCACAAATATATATAAAGGTAATTGAAGAAGTTTTTCTTTCTTGCAAGCAAGAAAGTCATTTCATAATGTATCCGGGCTTCGTGTCGGTAATATAATAAATAAATGAATGAATAAATTAACCATACATGGGAAGGAGTGTATAAAATACATAAAATATGTAATTATATATAAGAATGCGAACCATTGCCTATTAGTGTACACGCCTGGGCTATCTTTCCAGCAATGCAAGTTAATATCTTGTAGCTTCATTATGGTTCTTTTTCTTCTTAGTTTCCAAATTTCCGCGTGCTTTGATGGCACTGAAGGTGTTGACGCATCGATGTTGCTGACGACCCATCGTCAGCAACATCGATGCACCAACCCACAAGCTAGCGCAATATATTGCACATCCTCTTCAACTCTTCGCCAGAAAAACTGACTTTTTTGCTAAAACTTCCATGGATTTCATTCACATTATTCGGAATGCTGAAGGCCAAATAGTCAACATGCTGGTGACCTTTGATGTAATCTCCTTGTTCACAAATACGCCCATTGATGACTCCACGCTACTCATCAAAAACCTAACCTCACAGGGATTAGCTAAGGATTAACCTGGACCTCGCAAATTCTGCCTCTGGAACTCATACTTCCTTTGGAATGATAAGCACATTGAACATGATGAATGTGCAGCCATGGGATCACCCCTCTCTTCCGTACTAATTAACAATTTCATTGAGATCTCGCAGCTGAAGGCAATGGTCTTACCCAAAGAAACCAACCCGTGGTAATAGTTGGGGTTTTTGGATGCACCAACCACTGTGGTTGTTATTGCACCACTTTTTAAAACATTGAAAACTTCAATCCAATTTTGATAAATACGTCAATGCATAACAAACATTTAAATAGTTAAAAACAAAATTATTTAAAAAAAAGAAACGGAAACTCAAGTTGTCCGTTCAGGTCAGTTTCCCTTAAAAACCTGGAAACCTTACTTAAAAAGTTGGGGTCCTCCCCTAAATTATTCCTTAAATTACCTCTTATTTTAAAAGAGGTATCTGGCCTTTTATAATTTATTCCCCGACTTCCACCACAGATAGCAATGCTGAGTCGGTTTTGAGTTTGACCAGGGCTTGTCTTGCTGCTTTGCCAGCTTTTTCAATGCCTGGTATTCCCACATGACCAGCAGTCCATATAGAGGATACCTACTTCCCCTTTATCTGACGGGACCACAGGGTATAATAGATCTCCTGAACCATCAGGTGCATTGATGACAAGTCCGATATGGATTATAGGGAGCTCAATGAGTGCGAACAGATGAGAGAAGAGCCATTACATTCTCTTAAGTCTTTTAGGGCCCTCTTGATAGCTGACAGTTTTGCTGTGAATATTCCTGCAAAACATTGTCAGTTATTTCCTCTGGACTACATTGTAGTGAGAGACCACAACGTGGACACATGCGGATTCTAACTTTGGTCCTCTCCTTTTACTAAGGGTCATTGGCCCTCTCAATAAAGGATCATGGGCATCAATATAAATGCCAGAGGCAGCTGATGGACAGGGGCTTCTAGAGTAAATGAGCTACCGGGCACCAACCAGCAGATAGATGTTACATCACGTTAACCTGGTAGTAGTATTAATGGTTTATAGGGTACATCAAGGGCTAAGGTCATTTTGCACCACTGACAAGATGACTAAAATCTCAAATCTATTTTATTTAGGAATTAATAAATAAGTATAAATGTACAAATAAATGTGGGGGGGAATGGCGAGAGGGGGATGGGGGGAGAGAGACCATAAAAGCAGTAATCAACCCCAAGTTCGGTGTGCTAGTCGTGTGGAATTCACACATGAACTGCACAGTTTGGAATCAGTGCCAAATGTATAGTTTAGGCAATGTTGGAATTCCTGGAGAAGGAATGAACATGTTTAAAACAGTAGAGCATATCTGATGTCACATCATTGAGCAAAGCATTTAAAATATTTACATTACTCAATTTGGTTTTGTTTTTTCTGTCGAATATCATGTGTATCAATGTGGGTCAATTGCGACATGAGTACAACGTTTTTTATTGTGTTGTGACCACCTATTCAGCGTTGTAGAACATCTAATTTCGTTCTCAATAGCATGACAGTATGCTAATTGACACGTAGACATGTGCCGTATTCGTAATAAATCCTATGTATTAGGGTGTATAAATAGTTCTAGAATATTTGAGTAATAAATCTTTACTGAATGTATCCTGAGAGAATTGCATTGTTTGCATCTGTAATGTTTTCGTGAAACGTATCATTTTTGCGCGTTAAAACTGTTGTTAATTTGAAACAAGTGAATAACGGAAATAAGACGTGCGTGTGTGTTTCTAGCCTAATACTAACGAAGAACGACATAGGTTTCCGCGTAATTGTGCCAAAAGCATGCGTTTTGATATGTTCGTCTTTTGATTTGTCTATGTCATGTAGACCGATGTTTAACGAATCTCTTAGTTTCAAAACTAAGGGTAAATATAGCTTCGTGAAGCTGTTGAATTCCTTAATGTTAAACTCCCGTCATCAACTTGTCACTTCGGTAATATTCTTGGGTATTTATCAATGTACTTACCCGAAAAAGTACTTAATTAGTACTTGTAGTATTCACTTTTCAGGTTTAAGCTAAGATTCCGTTCTCTCTTCGTTATTTATCCAGTCGCCCCATTTACTACTGTGATTATTCGCATTGCGGTAAACTGTCCCCATATAATTGTTGTTATTATTATCCGTTCTGCAGTGATCCAAGTGTAACCAAAGCACGCGGAAATTTGGAAACAAAGAAGAAATCGAGCCAGAATGTAGCTACGAGGTATTAACTTGCATTGCTGGAAAGATAGCCCAGGCGTGTACACTAATAGGCAATGGTTCGCATTCTTAAATATAATTACATATTTTACGTATTTTATATACTCCTTCTCATGAATGGTTATTTATTCATTCGCTTATTTATTAAATTATATTACCAAAACGAAGCCCAGATACATCATGAAATGACTTTCTTGCTTGGAAGAAAGAAAAACATCTTCAATTGCCTTTTTATATATGTGTGGAGAAAGGAAAGTCAAACGTTTGTATGTCTCCGCACATGTCCAATAATTTGATTTTCCTTTTCAGTATTTGATCTTTATACCTAATAAACGAAAATATAGCATCCATAGCACATCTGCAATTGCCAGCATATATTTGTGGAGAAAGGAAAGTACCTTTGCTCTAAATCGCACCTTTGCATCTTTGTGCATTGTGTCCATAATGGACACTTCTTTCATTCAATCCCAACTCTTTTCTTTCCGTTTTCTGGCTTACTTAACAATCTGCCCATCAATCACAGTCTTCAATATTCTCAAGATAACTCAAAAGCAATGGACAATAATCGTCCCATGTTGCGAATATAAATTCATTAATGCCGTTGGCTCAACTTTAGAATTGTTGAAACTTAAATTTTCACATTGAGTAAAAACGGAATAAAAATCAGGTGCGTTAAAACTTCTTGAATTAACTCTTAAGTCTCATGTTTAGATTGTTTTGTTGGACGATTTTGACAAATGACTACTGCATATCAATTCGTTTGTCGATGCTATTTCAGGGATGCCATAATGCCATGGCATCTGCAGCTAGGCACTCAAATGGCATCAATGATACCTTTAAAGTAATAACTTCCGATGTCATTTCACAGAGCCAAGGACAGTTTATGGCTAAAAATATTGGCCGATTTATAGTCAAGAAAAATTTTGATGCAGCACTATAATTTAGCTATTCTGCTCTTCGGAATAATAAATCTGTCCACTGTAGGGACATCCCGAGTCTCGATCTAACAATACTGTCGTTCTGCCCCCTAATAGTTGTGGTAATTATGTGTTCTACAGCTTTACCTGAAATTAATGTCAATTAGATTATCCTGTAATTGCTGCGTACTTTCCTGTGCCAACTAAACAAAGAGTTATGTTCCCAACTTCACAATCTTTGTGTAACTCGGCTCCGCCAAATATTTGATTGCCCTGTGAGTTTGTGAAAGTGCAAGTCTCCCCTGTTCACATAGATATCGGAGTACTTGAAGTAAAAATGCTTGAAGCACAAATGATGGAATCCAAAATTAGATCCGTTTTTTTGTTATTTAAAGGAAGACAATTTCCATGGCTTAGCGGCGTCTACCTGATTATCAAAAAAACACGTCAAGAAATTGTCACACATGAATTCTTGCTCCTATCAACGGTGTTGACGTACAAGTGGGGTTGGCAGTCGGCACCATGAAAGGAAATGCGCATACAGACGACACCGGTTTTTCCCGGGAAAGCATATTTTGTCTGCCTTAAACAACGAGATTAAGAATTTTCCCTTTGTTCTTTCCTGAGGAGTTTTATGCAGGGGGTGGGTACCAAAGAGGACCTTTGGAGGAATTGGGAACCTTTGGGGATTCCTTTGTTTCCCTCCCCCAGCCGTACGTGCTTAAAAAGGATAAAGAAAATCATTTCATTTCAAGGAAAGCTTTCATCCATTTTCTCCCCTCATCCAACTTTGTAATCATCTCATCCGTGATCCATGGTTTCCTAGTCCTTTTAGCGTTAACGATTCCAATAGTGCCTTTTGCGGCTTTCAATAACCCTTTCATGATAGTTTCCCATTTTTCTTCGATAGTACTTAGCCTATACTATCCTCCATGATTTCCTCTACCGCCTGTTGTTACTCCTTCCTTTTCAAACCATTTACTGCTTCTACATTCCATTTTCTAACTTGCCGCCCCTGCCTTATGTTTTTGAAACGCGCGCTACATTTCATAACAACTAAATTGTAGTCAAAGTCCACATCCGCCCCCGGGTAGCTGTGCGAATTAACACACTGTTCCTAAACCTGTGTCTTACCAGGATATAATCTAGCTGATAACTTTCTGAGGCACCTGGCATTTTCCATGTATACCTTCATCTTTTGTGGTGTCTAAACCAAGTGTTGGTGATGACTATCCCCTGTCTCCTTCAGAACTCCAGTGGTTTCTCACCATGGTCATGCCTCGTGCCTAAACCGTAGTCCCCCACCTCATCACTATCTCTTCCTTCGCCTACCGTTGCATTCAAATCCGCCATCACTATCAAATGTTTCCCTGCAGGAACAGACGCGATTATGCCCTCTAACTGATCGTACATCCTATCGACATCTTCTTCCTTATGGTTGCTCGGTGGCATGTATACCTGAATAATAACCAAGTTCGTCGGTTCTGCTTTTATCTCTGCTAGTAATAATCTCTCCGTTACTTGCTCTATGTCACTATGCTTCTTCCTACCTCTTCATTTAATATAATGGCAACCCCTCATGGCATCTTGTCCCTGCCGCTGTATATTATTTTATAATTATCACTCCAGTAATCCCCGCTATCCTTCCATCTCACGTCACATAGACCTAAAATATCAATTCTTCCATTTTCCATCTCTCTTAATATTCTCCAGTTTACCCATCATAATCATTGTCCTAACATTCCACGTTCCTCCTGGCATGGGCTTGTGGAAGTATCATTCCCTCTCGAACACAAATTCGAAGGTTTTGGGTCTTTATATTAATCCAGTGTATTTTGAGGGGCGGAGGAAGTATGGAGACGTGTTCTAGTGTGTGCTATATGTCTACATGGCGAGATTAAACAGTGTGCTGTTATCAAATTTTTGCCTTCGCCTCCTCATCGTCCGAGTAGTAGTAGTTTTGAGGGGAGGCGACCGACAGCTAAGGTCATTTGCGCCATAGGGGAAGGACAGGAAAGGATGAAGGGTGGAGAGAAACCCGGCGTCGGCATTAGCCTACTCTTTACGAAAGGCGCCAAGGGGTCCGCGGCTTAACGTCCCATGCGACGGACGGCGTACTCACTCAAAGTGCCCTCCACAAAGCACCTCAAGTAGGGATCGAGATACCTCTGAAAAATATTCAACACCGCCGGGATTTGAACCCACGCCCTCAGGGTGGGAAGCCAGTACGTTAGCCCCCGCACCATCTCGATCCCCTCCTCATCGTCCGAGGTGTATTGATTACCCTTTGAGGTGTCTTTTGAGTTGAAAGGGAAAAAAACTAGAATTGCATGGCACAAGATCGAATAAGGGATCAAGGAGGATTTTGTTTCTTCTCTTTAAGTGAACCCATCGTGAACACAGATTTTACAATTTCCCAAATTTTCAATTATGAAGCCGACACGTACAACAGTATTTGTATTCTAAAAATATGGTTTGCGATATATGCTTTTGATATCAGTGATTCGCGTTTGGTCATTTTCAATCAAATCTTCAATGACGAGTTTGCAATGTTTATATTGCCTGTGGGTCAGTTATCGGAGGTCCGCTGCCGGTTTCATTGACCAATTATTGGCTTTTCCAGGCTCACAACCACGAAATTTTACCACCCATCCATTAACAGGAGCTCTACATACAGCATCATCATCGTAATGAACAGCCTTTTAAAACGACGGTTGAATCTCAGTAGGAGTCACTTCTATAAGTTGCGCTGTTTAAATTCGCCATGCTGACATAGAGCAGGAACACGTCCCCTCGTCTCACCTATGGCCAGCATTGTTTCCATAAAGGGCCCTTAACCGATGATAAACCTCAATAGGAATCACTTTTCAAGCAGTTGAAAGTTTTACCAGAGCAAGGTTTAAATCGTGTTGACATAGCGCTAGAACAAATCTCCATACTTCTGCTTCTCAAAATACACTTGATTAACGTGACAACCTCAAACCTGCGCAAATGTGTTAGAGGGGGATTGTTACTTCCACATGCCGCCAGACCAGGAGTGCTCCTGGAAGTCATTGTGTTTGTAGTACTAGGACACGTCTCTATACTTCCGCTTCTCAGAATACACTGGGTGAATGAAACGATTTAAAACTTGCGCATGCGTGTAGTGGAATAATGTTACTTTCACATGCCGAGACTAGGAGTGCTTCTGAAAGTCATTTTGTTCGTAGTACTAGGACACGTCTCCAAACTTCCGCTTCTCAAAATACATTGGATGAATAAAACGATATCAGAACTGCGCATGCGTGTTGGAGGGTAATGTTACTTCCATAGGCCAAGACAAAAAGTGCTTCTGAAGGACATTTTCTTTGTATTACAAGAACATGTCTCCATACTTCCCCTCCTCAAAATACACTGGTTGAATAAAAATTACAACGACCTCAAACCTGGGCTGGCGTGTTTGGGCGAATGATACTTTCCGGTGCCCAGATCAGGAGTTATTCTAACCGTCATGTTTTTGTAATACTACAACCAGTCTCCATACTTCTGCTTCTCAAAAAACACTGGATGAATACTGCATAGACCTCAAATCTGGGCATGCGTAATGGATGGGAATGTTACTTCCACGATTGAAGACCAAGAGTGCATCTACAGGTCATTCATTTTCCAGAATTGGAACACGTCTTCATACTTCCGCTTCTCAAAACCATCTGGAAGTATGCAACGACCTCAACCCTGGGCATGCGTGTTGGAGGGGAATGTTACTTCCATATGCCAAGACTAAAAGTGATTCTGAAAGGCATTTTGCTTGTAGTGCTAGAACACATCTCCAAACTTCCGCTTCTCAAAATACACCAAATGAACGCAACGCTCTCATACCTTCGCATGCCTCGGAATGTTACTTCCAAGAGCCTAGAGACCAGGATTGCTTATGGAGTTCATTTTGTTTTTTTACACTAGAACATGTCTCCATACTTCATCCGCTTCTCGAAATACACTGTATGAATAGTTTAACGACCTCAAACCTTAGCATGCCTGTTGAGAGGTAATGCAGCTTCCACATGTCTACTGACCAGGAGTGCTTCTAGAGGTAATTTTGTTTGCATAGTCTACAAGCACGTGTGTGGATTTTGGTTTTCAGCCAAACCTCGTGCCTTCAATCTTTATTTTTTTATATAATTCTTTACACAGACGATTAATTCAGAATTTAAATAAAATAGGAAACTGGGCATTGAGAGGATGTGTAAAATCCCAGATATTATGAATAAAAAAGGGATTGGACCGAGGAACTGGAAGTGATTGAATCATCATATAAAGTGACCACTATTCTCATGCATAATGTGATAGCGTGACTTAGTGATTACCGTACCCATCATTCAAAATACCACCAGGTTAGTATATGGTTGCGATTTTAGGACTTCATACAACTGTAAGTAGGTATTAATATTATGTAGGAACGAATGAAACAGTTTTGGTTTCATTTCATCAAGAACACGATGAAAATTTATTTAAATATTAATTAATAGGACTTGTATCATGTCAAATTTCAGGAACTCTAACATTTCTTCCTGTTGAATGTTAGTTAATGTGACACATTTAGATATAACTGTCTACTGAGCTGTGTGTTCAGAAAATAACGGGAAATGTTTTTTTTTCGCGGATTTGGACAGTCTGATAGTCAAGATTTTGTTTTTATTATGTTGGTATGCAAGCCCCTTTAAGAATGATGACATTTTCACCCGTGTTCAATTGTTTAATATTTGTCTATGTGGCAGACGCTAAGGTAGGACGGACGGTGAGATATTTATTTTTATTAATATAAAGATTGTACGGAAAATTACACACGAGCGGCACAGTAATGGGCAAAAGGCTGGTCGAATGAAAGGTTGTGGGAATTGGCGTGTGAAGGGATAGGAAGAGAAGAGAGTGAGGCAGAATTGCAGGAGTACCGGTGATTATTCATTCGAATAGATAAGGGGGTAATGCATTTGCCTCTGTCAAAGGAAGTGCAATGTTTGCATGAAGAAAGATAAATTATGTTTTTTGATAGGCAATTAGTGTGGGAACGTGGTGAGGGGGCAATGAGAGAATGTAGGGAGTGGGGAGTAGACCTAATAAGAAGACAGGTTTAACATCGGGGATGGTTGCAAGTAGGGGAAATATCAGGAAATTTGTCACGGGGGGGGGGTGCCGAAGGGTTGGTGGATGTAAGAAGGTTTTTGAGATTGGCGGGTCGTCTGTTTGCATGACATGGGTATTGGGGTAGTAAGGATGAGTTCGCGTCATTGTCATGTCAAATAGGAGATAGTTCTTCAAGAAAGGTTTTCAGTCTGTGTGATCCGGGGAAATAGGTGGCGCAAAGGTTGAGTCCTGCGTCAGATGTGAGCTTGTTATTGTGTGGTGTGTGTGGTCGGGTGGAGTGGCGCATTTTATTTTTTTAGCGTTTCTGGTTAACTGTATTTGAGGAGTGCAAGATGTAGATTGTCAAGGTATTTGTTGAGAGTGGCTGTTGTGTCGCCAACCACGCGACATTATTCAGGTGTCAGGTGTAGGGTCGCACAGAAATCTTGAGTCTCGAACCCGTAACCTAAAACATAATCCCCCAAGTGGTTCATTAACATTCCAAGATAATTTTTCAATTCCTCATCAAAATACTGGAATCTTATCCACTGATAATTTTGTTTTTTCCAATTTGTGTATGTTAGTTGAACTTATTGCTCTGGCTAATCTAGTGTAACCTGCATTCATTTTCATATTTCTGTGTCGCGTGCTACTGTTTACCGTCATGGCCATGCCTAGTTATTCCCCGCTAAACCATTTCTCTCCCCATTTTGAGTCGACTTTACTAAGGGGTTCCACTACCCAAAATGATTTAGATCCTACTGTGCACTCCATTGAGCCTGCCACCGCAGCCTCTCCTACAGGGAATAATCCATTCACAAGCAACACATTGGGGAACCATGTCTATTTCATTCTGAACTTTAGCGGTGACGATGATGTGACGGTCGAAAAATTTTTAGAATGCTTAAAAATCACGAGGCACCTTAGCTCTTGGAATAAAACTTATGCTCTTTGCGTAACCCGTTTACACCTGCATGGGCCGGCGGCAGAATATGCTTTGGCCAATCCTCACATTCTAGAGTGTCTGAAAAGTTTTTCCAGAAACCCACGTAAGAAGTTCTTAGCTCGCGTTTCCCTCCTCTCCCTAGAACGGATGTTTTCAAATTGCGTTCAACTACTGGCGTCAGCAAAAGTTAATACAGTGCAGAACTCAAGAAGCGCTCGCTTTTTGCCCCAAAATAACTCTGCCGGTAGTAAACCCGCCTCGTACGAAGCTCCTATGCGGCCGAATGCTACAGCTAACACCTCAAATACCGGATACGCTGCAAAATGCTTTTCCTGTGGGTGTGCGGGCCACATAGCTCACGATTGTCGCTCTAAAACTCGAGCTTGTTTTAATTGCGGAGCAAGGAGACATATTTCCCGAGACTGTCCCCCGCTATGCATCGGAATATGTTAGGAAGTTGGCCACCTTCCAATTAATTGTCCAGAGCGCTCAAACCGAATGGCCACGGGAAACGGGATGACCCCGACCAGCGGGTTGGGGAAGACCTCATCCTATCCATCACTCCAGTGAAAGGAATGACGATTAGCGTGCAGATTATAGGAAAATTACGTCACTTCTTTGTAGACACAGGCGCGGCGGTCACGATACTTCACGAAAGAGTGTTCCTTTTAGATACATTAGGAATAGCCCCATACGACCGCGCGTGAGTGAGAAGCGCCTCAGGTCATGCATTGATGACAAACGGTCAGAGTCGCGTACCTTTCTGTATAGACAATCGTGTTTACCCTCATGATGCTTTGGTAATAAATCTAGGGGACACACTCAATGAAGGCATATTTGGCTTGGATTTTATGAAAAAGTATCGTAGTTAGATTTATTTGAGAACAAGACCATTAAATTTGAACCTGACCACATGATGTCTTTAGAATCTGTTTGCAGTAAAGGTGAGGAAGTAGATTTCATTTCGTGCGAGAATCCCCCATTAGGACCCTGCGAAGAGGCCGACACGGTGCAACACTGTTTCATAAACTGAATGACTTCGTGGAGAAAGGCGATGGGACGGGTTCAAGGAGTTCCCATTAGTCCGGCTACTTTTACGATGAGGAAAATGTGCTATAGAAAGTTGACCCTTCGGAGATTGAACCAATTTTTATAATATGTGCACCCAAAAATATGCGGAAATTCATTTTGACTCGTTGCCACGATAATTTCCTATCAGGAATCATCGCGGAATCGAGAAAATGGTGGAAATCGTCCAGCGACACTTCAACTGGAAAGGCTGTTATTCCGACACCCTCCAGTACGTTCAGCATTGCATCGAATGCCAAAAGAGCAAATTACGCGTGAATAATATTCCAATACAGCCACTGGTTGAAGCCGCCTACCCAATTGAGAAATTAGCTTTGGATATTGTTGGACCACTACCCCTATCCCTCCGAGTTAACCAATATCATTTAACTCGCCAAGATTATTTCACAAGATATCATGAAACCCTTACGATTCCAGATCAATCGGCCAAAACAGTAGCAGGATTTTTTGTCGAGCACATAATTTGCCGTCACGGTGTGCTTAAATATTTACTGGCAGACAGAGGTGCAAACTTCACTTCGGAACTAATGAAAAACGTTTGCAGGGAACTGAAAATAAAATCTATCTTCACTTCTCTCCATATAACCCCGCCTCAAATGGTCGTCTAGGGCATGCACACCATTCCTTTGCTTCCGTGACTCCCCATTATGCAGCCCAAGACCACTCTGATTGGGACGAACAACTGGGCTTCGCATTGCTCACTTATCGAAACAGCAAGCACCAAGTGGTCAAGCACGGAAGTTAGTTTCCCGTTGGAGAGAACCCTCCAAAACAGTTAAATTTAGAAGCCCGGTTACCGCAGACATAGAGGACCTGAAAGACGGAAGACGTCTCCTAGCTCATATGCGTAACCTTTTACCCTCACCGCCAGATAATCCCTTACCCCTGTTTTTAGGTGACGGCATGGCACCACAAGACGCCGAGCAACCTCCAGCATACCCCTCTCCAAAAGAACCCGCTCGTGTCTCCTTATCACCATCCAACTTCGAAGGCCTTGAAGATTATATTGCAACTCCAAGTCCTCCTTCTAATCCCTCTTTCCCCTATAATCTCCGACCGTTACCTAGTAGAGAACTTTTCTCTAATCCTAAAATCCATTCTTAACCGGAAGAGGGATTGAGCCTGCCTGGAGCAATTGTACCCCAGAGGAGGAAATTAGTTGCCATTTTTGGAAGTGATGTGTCCGACTTGCAAGTGCGAGGACTCTCAGAGGCGGAGATGCAGTTTGGACACCGATGCAGGATGGTGTATCCAATTCACCCCCGAGTATGCGCCCATCCCTGGAAAGGATCTGCACTTGGTGCCATCCCTGACCCAACCTTTGATGACCATGACCGCCTCCACATGGGAAGAAGATGCCCGATGCACGGAAGACGATGGACGCAATGTTGCTGCCGCGACCACAACCACCTGGCGGCCTCGACACCTGGAAGGACATCGATTGGCTCCTAATGCGCCCACCCAATTCGGTGATGCGACAAGTTACCTGCAACAGTTACTCCCTTTCTATCCCAAGGTCCCTTGCCGCACTCCCTTAGCACCCAGGAAATACCCCGAGAGCCAGGAAACCTCTCCACCACACCCACCGCAAGCACAATCGCAGGCAAAGAGCCGCAAACGCCGCCCGGAAACCGAAATTCAGAAGTGCCAATAACTGTGTCACTAGTATGCTAGTCCTTCAACTTTATGACCTTCTTCTACGGCTGCATTGAGGAGTTAACCTGGTTCCTGGAGGAGAAGACCGGCTGGACAAGCGGACTCTGCATGCTCCTCGCTCTATTATTCCAGACGGTATGTATAGTGCTCACGTGAATATTAGTGCAAGCTTTGAGGAAAGAGGAAAACAAAGATGGAGTGCTCCTTCATTTTAACCTTAGTCATATGTACTTATATTTTAATGTTTGCTGTAATTCTATGACTTTTTTTTACGAACACTCAGGCTAAGAAAATGCCGACGTTACTGCATTAATGTAGTGCTACGAATTTCACAAGTGAACAATGTGAAGATGGATGTTTTTTTTAGTTATTATTTTTGTATGATTTTTATTCATTACTTTTGCCAATGTAATGTCATCCCCCCAAATGCGCGATGCTATATAAGGCGAGACGCTCCTGGAGCAGGACCCCCCCAGTTCGTCAGCCCGCTTGCCAAGGTGCGCTGGGAGTAAAACTCCTCCTCAATCCACTCAAGAGCCTAACCAACCACCTATATACCAAACCCAAAGTCCTACAATCAAGCGCTCTTCTCCTGCCGATTAGCCCTACCAAACGGTCCCCACCAAACGAAAGCCCAGAAACCAATCTGCCCAGCAATTCTCTCGAATTTCCACATGTAACCGCTTCACCTGCCTCTCCCCTTCCCCCTAGGATGACCAAAATGAGGAAACCCCATGTGAAGATGCAGACACTGAAGCTCAGCCCACTCCACCTCCTAAACCCCGTATCCCTTCCATTTTTCTCTGCGACATAACCAACTGGCAAATTAAATGCAATGAAATCCGGCAAGCCTGCACAATTCCTCCTGTGGCAAATCTCATTCGCAATGAGATTCGAGTTCAATACCAAACCATCTCCGACTTCAAAGCTGTCACTAAAAAACTCACCTCCATTAGCTACGCATACTATACAGGTACGTACCAACTTCAATCAAACAAAAATCCTCATTTTGTCCTTCGGGGAATACCCACAAATATCCCAAAAGAAGACATTGAAGAAGCTCTGGCGGACATTGGCTTCTCTGCGGAGAATACCTCTCAACTGCATTCCACCCGACCAAACTGTTTTCAGAGAGCAGAAAGGGCGCCAACCCTAATGCCGAGCTCCCACGAATCGTCCCCATCCCTCTCCTACCCTACCAAGTCCGACTCCAGGTCTCCTCCTGCTCTAAAGAATTTCTAGAGCTAAATTTGGTTCTCCACCTTAAGACTTCGGTGGAACCATACAGACCTCCACCTGAACCTCCACAGTGCCTAAGTTGCCAATGCAATGGGCACACCTACAAGACGTGCGGCCTCCCACCTCAATGCACCGAATGTGCTGGCATTCACCATTATAGAGAATGCCAGAAACACAAAACCTCCCCAGCCAAATGCGTAAACTGTGGTGGTCCACACACAGCCAATTACAGAGGTTGCATTGATCACTGTGAACTTCTCTTCAAACTGTGCAACACTAGAGAAGCCCTACAACTACTTGGAGAAAAAACTTGGCATGAGAAAATAAGTTCACTCTCACATAAGGACACTTCGGTATGGACCCTAGCCCGCTGTCTACGAAGGAAAAAGGTACCCACCCCGCCAATACCACATTATGGGAGAGCACAATACGATGACAGCGAAAAAGCAAATACCTCTGCCGACTCCCTCGATTGCATTTTAAAAAACCATAATACATCATCGTTGGATTTAGAAGCATTGAACAGCGTCTCTTGCCTGTCACTTTGCCCATTCCACATATTCCCGGAAATTACTTCTCATGGACTTTACTCCATTTGTTGCGTGGACATAGTAGGTTTGGGTTCGTGGAATCAAAGAGGGGCTTTCATTGCAAAACATTTATTGGACTTACTACACAAGGAGTCCGGCCCGGAAGGAAAGAGGAAGCGCAGAGACAACAGCAGGTTCGGCCTCCGTAAGAGATTTCCACAACCTTTAGTGTCTTCAGTCACTGCTCTGCTTTGCTTATAGAGCAGTTTCTTGCAAGGGCTCTTGCGTAGCCCTTACACTGCGCCTTTCCAGCCTCCAAGGCTACTAAGGCGGGAAGAATTCTTCTGCGTTTTCAGTCGTTTGATTTATTCCCGCTCAGAGCAGCCTTGGCTTCTTCTTTGCCGGAAGGGTGTCTTGCTCGTCTTAGGATGCTATGGGGCGCTTGTAGCGGTCCCATGGCCAGACCCTTATGTCGCCAACCCGGAGAATTACTTTTACTTCCGCTTCTGCCGCTTTTATGAAGAATTTTCCAGATATTCTAGGAAGAAGGACGTCCAGGGTTTCCAGCTATTCGTCTTCGTGCATCTCGGAAACGCGGGCGTAACGACCGCGTGCCATGATGTAACGAAGAGCAGAATTCTGCACCACCTGAATTTGAGCGAGACTCGTTCGCGACACTCCTGACCATACCGGAGCAGCGTACGTGATGACAGGCAGCACGCACGCTTGGTACAGTCTACGCTTCGTGTCCATACTCAGGACCGGCGGGCGGATAATCGGCCGGAGCCGATTAAGTGCCGCGAATGCCTTTCTACGTAAACGAAGCGCTTGGGCGTTTCAAAGGAGTTTCCGGTCCATCAGCACTCCGAGGTAGGTAACTTCGGATTCCAACGGTAGGGCGACTCCATTCACAGTTAGGTTCACTCCTGGCAGCCGAACATTTCCCGGATGGAAGATGATCGCCTTCGTTTTCTGTGAGTTAACAGCAAAGCGCCATCGGCGGTACCATTCTAAGAGATCCGCCACAGCGCTCTTCAGTCTTCGCACCGCGGTCACCTTCTGCCAGGAGCAGCACAGGAGGGCCGTATCGTCGGCATAGAGAGACAGGATCTCGAGGTTCCCACGTGGAGTTGGAATGTCGTGGGAGTAGATATTGTAAAGCAGTGGTCCGAGGACTGATCCCTGGGGCACGCCGGCGGAGATCCGACGCACCCCTGAATTCGCCCCGAGCCATTGCACGGTGAACGTCCTGTCTCTCAAATAGGAGTGAACCATCCGAACAATCCAAGGTCGGAAATGGAGTCGTCTCATCGTCAACAAGAGAGCCGGATGCCAGACGCGATCGAACGCCTTACTGACGTCGAAGAAGGCCCCAGCAACCGCCCTATTCCTGTTGAAGCTGTCCGTGATGAAATCCGCCGCTCGCACCAGCCGATGGACTGTGGAAGGCTGCGCACGGAAACCAAACTGCTCCTCCGGGAGGATGTCATTCTCCCGGACGAAATGAGTCAGCGGCCGTTGCAGCAGTCGCTCGAATATCTTACCGAAGCCGTCGAGCAAGGAGATAGGCCGGAATTCTCCGGGACCCACCTCCAATTTCTGCGACTTTGGCCGGCAGACGATTCTCGCTCTTCTCCAAGTGGTCGGGAAGTAGAAAATCCTGACACAGCCATTTAAGAGCTTTGTCAGGGACCTCACCGCCGCCTTTGGAAGCTCCCGAATGACCACATTGGGAATGTTGTCGCTTCCAGGGGCCTTCCTCGTGCGGAGGCGACGTATTGCCTCTTTGACGTCCTTCTCGTCGAATCTCGGAATTTCCGAGGCGTCTTTCAGATCGGCGTCTCCGGCTCTTTCAAACGCCTCGATTTCTTCTTCAATCTCGGCAGAAGCGGAATTCCCAGGATTGGGTGAAAAGCTGCAGACCAAGTGATCAGCGAGCAGTTCCGCCTTCTCCATGGGAGATCGTGCCTCCCTGTCTCCGTCGGTAATAATCGGGTCCTGTCTTTGAGGGGCCCGCAGCCTCCGGCATATCTTCCACACCGACGGCAGGTCCTCGTTGCCGTGTTCCGAAAGGAGCACCTCCCGCTGGTGCGCCTCCCAGTGGTCCGATCGGACCTCCCGGAGGGCATCCTGTACCGCTACTTTGAGCTCTGAGAGCTGCCTTCTCACATCCGCTGTACGATATTCCTGCCATTGGCGCCGCACGTTGTTTCGCCGCGCAATGAGGCCTCTAACCGCCGCTGGAAGTGGAACCCGAAGATACGAGTTCCGTTGTTCCTTAAGCGGTATCGAGGCCTTCATTGCGCCGTCTATTGCAGAGGTGAGGTGGCGGACCATTTGATCGGCCATCTCCGGTGAAGTCGGCTCCAGTGGCTCTCTTGGCAGCTCCTCAGCGATGACGTTGCGGAAACTGCTCCAGTCGGCCGACGACAGATCCAATCGCCGGGTGGAAGACAGCACTGGGATTCGGCTCCCCACTGCCAGGATGATCGGGTTGTGGTCCGACGACAGTTCCACGCATGTGTACAAACTCAGGGACGTCCTTACATTGTGAGCAATCGCAATGTCTAAAACGTCCCCTCGTTCGTGCGTGGGTATCGCCGGTCCTAAGATGGTTAGGCCTTTTGCATCTGCTAGCTGACGCAGGGATTCTCCTCTCGGGTTCGAGGACCGTGAATTCCAAGTAGGATGCTTGGCATTTAGGTCCCCCAAGATGACCGATGGTCCGCTGTCCCCCGAAAGGTACTGGATGAGATCCGGATCCCAAGGTTTCCCGGGTGGGAAATACAGAGATGGGACCCGGAGCCATCCTCCTCTTGTCCGTACGTCCACCGAAACAGCCTCCGCATGCGGGTGAGAAATCTCTCGACATGCTCGGTGCTCGATGGACCTGTGGACGAGGATGGCCGCACCTCCTGAGGTTCTAAGTTGTGGGCGCCTGGCATCCCTGTACGCCCTATAGATGGTCCAGCCAGGTAACCTCCAGGCGTCCGTTGGCCGAAGGTGCGTCTCATTGACAGCGGCGACTATGGCTCCCTTCTCCTGGAGGAACGCCCGTAATTCCTCGCGTCGGCGAAGAATTCCGTTGGCGTTCCATTGCGCAAGCAGGACGGGTCGTTCAGCCATGGTTGGTTGAACTTCCGATCCTGCTGCGCACCAGCTCTTCCAGGAGTGAGAGGAGAAGTTTGCCCTGCGTCGAGGTGACGAGTTTCTTCAAGGTGCATGCAATAACGGCAATGGTCTGCCATAATTCCTGGTCCTCTCTGTCTGGTGTCAGCGAGGACTCTGCGGAAACTGGAGACTTATCAGTTGATGTCCGCTCTCTCCGTTTTTCCAGTTTCTGGCTTGGTTTTTCGCCTTCTTCACTTGCCGTTCGGAGGGTGTTCCCAAGCGCCCTCTGGGTTGGCATCGTAATGGCTTTTCCTTCTTTCCCGGTGGTGATCGGGGATTTCTTATTCTGCTTCTTTTTCTCCTTCTTCCCTTCGGAAGAAAAAGGAAGGGTCGCTTCCTTCGGAGGGAGGCTGTCGGGGGGTGACGAGTTCCCCTTGTTGGCCTCTCCTACGGCTGGCGCTGGTGGTGGTTCTCGGACCGCCTCAGCATCCCTGGGTGGATCTGTGATATCCACCTCCATGTTCCCCTCTTCTCCGGAGAGAGCCTGAACCTTGTCCTGAGAAGGGCCCTTCAGGATTGCTCCGTAGGTTGTAGCGTGATCGACTTGTCGGAATGGTTTTTTTCCCGGTTCCGCTGCCGGTTTCTTGGGCGCCTGCTTCCCTGGTGCTGGCTTGCGTGCGTTGGCGTGTTGTCGTCGCTCAGCCTCCTGAAAGGCGGGACACCGGCGAGAGACGGCCGCATGAGGTCCTCCGCAGTTCGCACAGATGGCATCATCTCCCCTTCCTCGGGAGCATTCCTTGACTGCGTGTGCTCCAGCACAGCGCATGCAGCGTTTCGCACACCAGCAAGCTATGCCGATGTGTCCAAACCGCATGCAGTTGCTGCACTGGAGTGGACCTCTGTCTCCACGGTAACGCTCCACAGTGACGTAGCGGTGGCAGAGCTGGCGGATGTCCCCGGGGGCGATGGCCGATGGAGTCTTTACCACGTTCGCTACGTGGCGATCTATGGGGACCGGTTTTCCGTCCTCCGTGACCGTAAGGCGACGTACGCTACGAATTTCGTATCCGAGGGATCTGAGTCCCTCGGATACCTTTTCGACTGCTATCCATCGAGAGATACCCTTGATGAACAGCTTCATCCCTGGCACCTTTTCAATGGGCTGCGAGTGGTGTTGGATTTTCTTGCTCTGCAGCAAGGAGAGTGCCTTTTCATGCCCCTCTCTGTTGGAGGTGATGATCCGGATTAAAGCTCTTCGAACTTCCAAGCTGAAAGCATCACCTACTACCTTGATCAAAAAGTTCCCGGAATAACCACCGTGTGGCGCTCCCATCGTTCCGATTTGAGTTTTGTTTTTTTTGTTAAATTGGTACATCTGTTGTTGATATTCCCTTTAAATCTTAGTGTCATAACTTGACATTTGCAAAAGTTACGGTCGGTTTTCGGTATGTCCATCAGTGCTTCCTGCGATTTTTCCATTTCTTCCTCTCGGCTGCTAAAACGCGTTCCCCGTAATGGTTTTTTAATTCGATTGAACAGAAAGAAGTCACAGGGAGCCAAATCAGGTGAATTCGGTGGCTGTTGGATGGTATTTGTTGCATTTTTCGTCAAAAAATTACGAATAATGATAGCACTGTGCGACGGTGCGTTATCATGGTGCAAAATCCACGAGTTTTCTGCCCACATTTCTGGTCTCTTTCGGCGAATTGCTTCACGCAAACGTCTCATAACGCCCAAATAATACTCTTTGTTTACTGTCTGGCCTTCTGGAAAAAATTCATGATGCACTACACCGTTGTAATCCATGAAAACCGTCAGCATTGCCTTCTTTTTTGACTGAAAACGACGTGGTTTTTTTGGTCTCGGCTCATTTGGTGAACGCCATTCACTTGCCTGATGTCTGGATTGCGTGTCGTACTCATAAACCCACGTCTCGTCTCCAGTAATGATCCTTTTGATGAATGTGGGATCGGATTCAGCCTCGCAAATCATGTCTTTTGCGACGTCAACACGGTCTCTTTTTTGCATGAAATTGAGGTCTTTTGGCATGCTACACGACGGAAACCCAAATCATTAACCACAATGTCTTGGGCGGATCCATAGGCAATGTTCAAGTCCTCCGCTATTTCTCTGATGGTTAATTTGCGGTTATTGACCAACATTTCTTTTACTTTATCAATTTTTTCACCGACTTTCGATGTCGATGGTCTGCCACTGCGTTCATCATCTTCGATTGACTCACGACCACTTCTGAACCGCTCGTGCCACTGGTAAACGACCGTTTTTTTTAGAGAATCGTTGCCGAAACACTTTTCCAACATTTCCAACGTCCGTGCGCCACTAAATCCGTTTTTTACGCAAAATTTAATACAAGTTCGTTGTTGCAAATTTAAATCCATTTCTGAAATTGTAAAAAATCGCCAACACACACAGAGATAGATGTACTCTTGGCTACGTAACTTTTGCAAATGTCAAGTTATGACACTAAGATTTAAAGGGAATATCAACAACAGATGTACCAATTTAACAAAAAAAACAGAACTCAAATCGGAACGATGGGAGCGCCACACGGTGGTTATTCCGGGAACTTTTTGATCAAGGTAGTATGTCGCCCGACAGCTGGTCAATCAGTCCCTGGACGTCAGTGACCCCATAGACGACGATAGGCGGTGGTCGCAGCGTCTTAGGTTCCGGTGCCGGTAGAGGTGTGGCTTCCGGGACGGCTGCGTCGTTCGTCAGAAGCGGTTTCCTTTTCTTCCTCTTGGAAGAAACCAAGGTAAATCCGTCGTCGCCTTCCCCCTCCTCTGTGCTCAGCGCACGCTCCGCCCTATCGTCTCCTTGAAGATTCGGCATCCGCGTAACCGCGGAATCTTCTGGCTTCTGGTTCCTTCCAGATGCCTTCTTTCGCTTGACGCCGCCTGCGGTGTCCTTCACCACCTGGCCCTGTAAAGGGCCGAGGTCTGCTGTTGCCTCCGTTGTCCCGCTTCGGGCCTTCGTCTCCTCCAAGCACTGCGACGGGCTGAGAGCCAAGGCTTCAACACCTGATGATGAATTTGCCGAAGGCTTAGATACCCCCGGCAAAACAGCTGGAGGTTCTTTGCCTTGCGGACGATTATTCCCACGCTGTGTAATTCCCTTCGTGGACATGAAGTCTCCGAAGGAGTTGGCACGACGGTGCGTCTTCCTCCTCACCTGGACCACCGGAAAAGCAGAGTTGCTAGAAGACATCCGAAGAAAGTAGTAGGCTCTCGTCTGATGTCTCCTTGATTCTGGCAATCAAGTTGGGGCGCTCGGGGTTAATATATGAATTCCCGGGTACAAAGACCGGGCGCCGAACTCCGTATCATTAGCGGAAGGGGAGAGAGCAGGTTAACCTCGGTAGTGCGTGACTGTGTCCAGCCACTGTTCGCCAAATTTGCTATCGCGGATTCGGCGAAAAGGACACTAGCTCGCATGAGTCCTTCTAGATGTCCGAGCATCATGTCCTCGCGACATTATGTATTGAGACTGCCATCTACTTGGCTTTTCCGAAACATCAGAACTAGCATCATGTCCCCGCGACATCACCCCGGCTTTGAAATCAAACTGTGAGCCCCTTAGAAGTCAACCTTGCTTTCTCCGCGTTTGTCTCTACGCTTCCTCTTTCCTTCCGGGCCGGACTCCTTGTGTAGTAAGTCCAATAAATGTATAGCAAGGAAAGCCCCTCTTTGATTCCACGAACCCAACCCTACTATATCCACGCGACATATTGGTGTCAGGTGTGGGGTGGCGGAGTCATGGAGCGGCTTATTTAAATGCAACTTGCCTTCCGTCCATCATGCTTCATTCGTTTGATTGAATTTCGATTTAAGAAGTAGTTACGCGTAATGCCAAAAGGAAACTAACCCCATTTTTTTTAACGAGAATCGGTTATATTGCTAACATATGGCGAATGAATTTTGTCCTAGCCGTATTGTCTTTAAATCATAATGGATTTCGGTGGCAAGGGCACGTATGGGCGCTTTGGCGAATCTCTGCCTTGGGAGCGTGATTTATCACCAAACAATACGAACGTAATTGATTTCACTTCCGCTGTTAATATGATAGAAAGCGCCCCTGTTTCCCCTCCGACGATGCAACAAACATTTTCAGGACATCACATTCATTTAATTCCGAGTTTTAACGGTGATGGGGACGTAAGCATCGAGGATTTTTTGAACAATCTTAAGTTAGTGAGTCATCTTAGCGGGTTGAGTGAGAAGCAAACCTTGAGCGTAGCACGGCTGCGTCTGAGCGGTACCGCTGCCGAATTCATTAAGTCAAATCCTCACGTTATTGAGTCTTATGAACTTTTTTCTAAACTAGTGAAAAAGCGCTTCATTCCCAAAATTTCACTGGTCTCTGTTGAAAGAATGTTCACAAGCTGTTTGCAACGCCCCTTGGAAAGCGTGAACGAGTATCCTTCCCGTCTCAGGGAATTGGGACGAAAACTAAGAGATGCTTTTCTAGACCCAGACTCACAAGCGACAGGAATTATGCTCGAGAACCGCCTCCTCTCACAGTTCTTGGTCGGACTTAGGGAAAAATTGGGCGATTCGTGCTAGTGCGCAATCCAAGAACCATGCAAGAGGCTGAGGAATTTGCTAACCTAGAGGATGCTCGTAATCACTCAGGCGTTAGAAAAGTAAACTTCTTGCAGAACCATGACTTTGGTATGCCCGTGCGCAGTCCTAACGTGAAGACACCGACAACCTTTCCGTACAGTGACCCGACACGATATTTCACAACGAGTCATGTTCAACCCCATCTCGAGCCAATCTTAAACCCCACTGTGAGCCCTAGTCTTTCGGATCAAGTGCACGCAATCCAGGTTAATGTACACACGAAGCCTCCACAGTCTAGACTGCCGGTGGGTGGAGGGAACGTAACTAATGCGCCTCGGAATTGTAATTACTGTAAAAAGGTGGGACACATCGCGCGCTATTGCCGTACAAAACCCCGCGCATGTTATAACTGTGGGGAAGGGAGCCATGTCAGTAAAGATACCCTCTGATGATTTGCGGCGTGTGCAAGCAAGCGGGCCATCGCCCGATAGATTGTCCCACCCCCACCCAAAAGCGAGATCAGGGAAACGCGGCCACCCCGGCCGGCAGGTCGGGGACGAATTAGTGCTCGTCGTAGCACCAGAAGTCGGCTTCACGGTCTCGGTTACAGTACTAGGTAGAGTGTATTCCTTTTTAGTGGATACCGGTGCCGCTGTGAGTATTATGCAGAGTACAAGTTTCCCTTTTGGAAACCTAAAAATTGACGACTATTCCTCCCCTGTGAGAAGTGCCTCCGACCATGCGCTCGCCACATTAGGGCAATGCAACATACCTTTCATTATCGATGGAGAAGTTTACCCTCACGATACATTGATTGCAAATCTAGGGAAAGTACCGTATGACGGTATCCTCGGACTAGACTTCATGGTAAAATACGGAAGTAGCATTTCGAGCGGAGAAGGTAAAATGAAAATAACAGAAGGGCACGAAACCATGTTAAAATCAGGTTACTCAAAACAGAAAATTTCCGCTGTATTTTTAGAGGACATAATTTCATGTGATGATATCCAAGCAGTGCCTAAAACACAGAGTAATGAATCTTTCAAAGAGGATAACGCCAGCAGAAGCTCAAAGGATAAAGTGAATGATGGACTCGTGGCTGTTGATGATTCGCTTAATATTAATTGGGAAGAGTTGAGTGATGATATATTAGTGCCGTCAGGAATCTAAGTCACAAGCACCGGTTTGCTTGGGGACATTTTTGGGGATACTGAAGATGTCTTGGTTGAGGCCACTCACTCTAGCGGGACAGAAGGACGAGTAACCTGTACGCGAGAAATTTTTAATGGAGCAAATCTAACTGTTGGGCAGAAAGGCGAATGTAAAACGTCAGTTGTTGAAAGCGATCCATCCGTAGTCCATGCAGAAAGTAATTGCGGGACAGAAGGACGAGTAACCTGCACGCAAGAGAAAGCGTCGCATGAAGCTACATTTGTTGATACAATTAAAATTCCTCCACGCTCGGTTATGTTGACGAGTACAAAGATTCAGGACTATTATGGCGAGGATATCATTATTCAGGGAAGGGAGGGAGATGTATTAATACTTCCAGTTCTAGCAACCGTCTCCCCCGATGGTGTAATACCTTTGTTGTTGTGTAACACACGGCCCGAACCAAAGATGTTAAGAAAAGGGTCCTTATACAGTTTCAACATTTTTTCAGAAAGTCATGAATTACTAGCTGTAAATTCGATTGAAACAGAAACCCCAGAAATGTGGCCCGAGCACCACTCCACCGCTGAGTTACTGTCACTATTCTCGTTTTCTGATACTCCAAATGAAGCGGCTGACTCTTTAAAGCAACTTTTACTAGAGTATGCATATATTTTTATCCACGGGGATATTAAATTGGGATGCACCAACCTGGTACAGCACACCATAGATGTGGGAGATTCCAAACCCATTAAAAAGTCTCCATATCGCGTCCCTCATTCTCAAAGAGAAGCTCTTAAGGAGGCCATCGGGGATATGCTTGATCAGGGAGTCATATCTCCATCTACCAGTCCATGGTCTGCTCCTCTGATTCTAGTAAAGAAAAAGCATTTTCCAGGCGAACCTGTCAAGTATAGGCCTTGCATTGACTATCGCGCTCTGAACGCCGTCACTAGAAAGGAAGTATTTCCACTGCCAAATATGGACGAAATATTCGATCAGTTAGGAGGGACAAAATATTTCAGTTGCCTAGATTTATCGCAAGGTTACTGGCAAGTTGAAGTAGACGAAAAAAACAGGGCACAAACCGCTTTTAGCACTCCAGACGGACACTACGAGTGCAACAGAATGGCATTCGGCCTTTCGAACGCGCCTTCCACATTCATGCGTCTTATGACAACCGCACTAGATGGAATGATCAATCGAGGAGTTTTGTTCTATCTCGACGACATATTACGGCATGTGGAGAGCATGGAAAAACACATACTAGGCTTGAGAGATATTTTTTCAAGACTGAGGAAAGCGAATTTGAAACTGAAACCACAAAAATGTGGATTCTTCCAAACACGAGTGAAATTCCTCGGTCACGTCGTTTCCGCTAATGGGTTGGAACCCGATGAAGAAAAAATACATGCAATAAGCAGTTTTCCAGCACCACGTAACGTTAAGCAACTGCAATCGTTCCTTGGGTTAGTGGGATATTACAGGAAATTTATTTTGCATTTTGCTCAATTTTTGAGTCCTCTTACCTCGCTAACAAGGAATGATACGGACTTTATTTGGGAAAGAGAGCAACAAGAATCTTTTGAAAAATTAAGGGCTTGTCTCACGAGTCAACCCGTATTGCGATTCCCTGACTTTTCGAAAGAATTCATTTTGACCACTGACGCTTCTTCCGTGGCGATTGGAGGAGTGCTGTCGCAGAATTTTGAAGATGGCGAGCATATGATAGCATGCGCCAGCAAGCAGTTGACACAGCAGCAAAAAGCATACTCCGCCACTGAACTTGAGTGTTTGGCGGTCGTACATATGATTAGAAAGTTCAGAGTATATCTTTTAGGCCGTCCGTTCACTTTAATCACTGATCATAGCCCGCTCCGATGGCTACTTGCCCTTTCCGAGCCGAAACCCAGACTGGCTAGGTGGATAATGGAGCTCACCGAATACTCGTTTACAATAAAGTACAAAGCAGGAAAAGATATTCCGCACGTAGACGCTCTCTCCCGCGCAGTGAACCCAATAGTAAATGCCCTCCATCAAGACACGGAATACGAGCCAGTTTGGGATAAAACCAAGATTGCGCAAGAACAGTCAATTTGTCCGGAACTTCGACCACTGCGTACGCTAGCGGAAGAACGAAACCCCAACTATCTCTTAGACGAGCATGGAGTACTCTATAAAATCCACGTTAAGACCCCCGATCCACTATACACCATCTGTGCACCCGTAAGCATGAGAGATTACATATTACAAAGATGCCATGACAGCCCCCTTGCAGGACATCTAGGAATAGACAAAACATTAAATATTTTGCAAAGACATTTTAATTGGCCCGGGCTTTACGCCGACACTCGAAATTACCTTAGTAATTGCGTGAGCTGCAAGAAACGAAAGGGAAGAAAGGAAAGAATACCTATTCAACCTGTCACCGAAGCGTCATATCCGTTCGAGAAAATTGCTTTCGATATAATTGGTCCATTAAAAGTATCTAATAGAGGCAATCGCTACATACTATCATGTCAAGATTATCTTACGAGATATCCGGAGGCCATATCTATCATCGATCAATCCGCAGAAACTGTAGCTCGAGCCTTCGTAGAGCAGATCATTTGCCGTCATGGGGTGCCAGACACCCTTCTCACTGACAGAGGTGCCAATTTCACATCACAGCTTATGAGGCGAATTTGTGATCTATTGAAAGTAAAGACAATTTTTACCTCCCCTTACAATCCCGCTTCCAATGGTAGGCTGGAGAGGGCGCACCAATCTTATGCCGCCGTTTTTTCTCACTATGTCAACCAAGACCACTCGGATTGGAACGATCAACTAAATTTTGCATTATTTGTGTACAGAAATAGCAAACTCCTGCTTACCTTTTATATGGGAGGGAATTGGATATGCCTTGGGATGATGTCTTACGACCCCTCCTACCGTGTTACACGGAGGTACCCCCGTACGATCACGTTTTGCAACGCCGGCTCCAAATCGCGCGCGCGCAAGCGGCAGAGAATAACCAGCGTAACATACAAAATGAGCATTATAAATACAATAGGAACTTACGGTTGCCGCCTATTCTTAACGGGCAACTCGTGTTGCTGCGCAACTTGGTACTTACGCCCGGGCAGTCAAAAAAGTTTACTTCGAAGTGGGTTGGCCCCTACAAGGTAGTCAAAGTTAGAAGTAAGGTGACCTTTGACAATGAGAATATCCGGGACGGGAGGATTCTGACAGCGCACCACAGGAATTTGCTTCCACAACCACCAGAGCCCGAACCGCCACCTAATTACGCACAAGCAGGACGCGTGATTGACGAGTTCGAGACTGAGCAAGGCGCCCAGACCAACCATAATCAAGTCCACATTCCGCAGCCAGATAAAATAAACAATGGTTCACCGACCGACCCTCCTCAAGGGCAAAATCTCCAAAATCATCCTCCATCGTCAGAGATATTTTATCACTTGCGGCCCCTGCCCGGGAGGATACGCTCTTAATTCACCCTACTTCCCTCCCTTGTATCTGCCTATTAGGTATGGCCCGAGTAATAGCAGTAAGACAATTGCTACGGAGAAAGAAGGTAGCAAGGAAGATCAGAGAATTGTTTGGCGAGACACCTCCAATCTGCGACCGCCTTCCGGCGGCCGATGGCCACTCCTGGTGGGATGAAAGCCCACCTCTTTCGCCTCCAGCCCAGGCGGATGGACCACCACCCACACCGGGTCGCTTCCCTTCTCCCGTGCGACAACACCTGGGTGGCGGTGATGAGTATTGGAGTGCCTTCCGGTATCTACAGCATGGGGAAGGGCAACGCAGCCAGCCAATGTATTCCGCAGGAGATGGAGAGGGTCTAGCTCCAGCGTCACCAACCCAGGGAAGAAACTACTCCTGGTGGGATGAAACCCCACCGTTTTCGCCTCCAGCCCAGGCGGATGGACCACCGCCCACACCGGGTCGCTTCCCTTCTCCCGTGCGACAACACCTGGGTGGCGGTGATGAGTATTGGAGTGCCTTCCGGTATCTACAGCATGGGGAAGGGCAACGCAGCCAGCCAATGTATTCCGCAGGAGATGGAGAGGGTCTAGCTCCAGCGTCACCAGCCCAGGGAAGATACTACTCCTGGTGGGATGAAACCCCACCGTTTTCGCCTCCAGCCCAGGCGGATGGACCACCGCCCACACCGGGTCACTTCCCTTCTCCCGTGCGACAACACCTGGGTGGCGGTGATGAGTATTGGAGTGCTTTCCGGTATCTACAGCATGGGGAAGGGCAACGCAGCCAGCCAATGTATTCCGCAGGAGATGGAGAGGGTCTAGCTCCAGCGTCACCAACCCAGGGAAGAAACTACTCCTGGTGGGATGAAACCCCACCGTTTTCGCCTCCAGCCCAGGCGGATGGACCGCCACCCACGCCGGGTCGCAGTCTCTCAACACCGGAGATCCCGCCCAACGAAGAGAGAGGAGGGGATTCCTCTCCTGCGTCCTCACCCTTCGACGGACAAAGCAGTCCACCAACCGCTGTCGTGGAAGCCGGTGAATACTTCACAAACTCCAACTTGCCCCCCCTCCCCATTGTGTTCAAAACTGCAGTTTCAAATTTAACATTGGAAGATTCAGCGCCTCGTCCCCCAGCCGGAATTGAAAAAAGGAGGGAATACCCCCCGTCGCGGAAAGAGCATAAGCGTAGGCGACGTATTCTCAATAAAAGACGGAAAAGACAATTAATCCAACAAAATAAAGGAGATCGCGAGATCGTCATGTGAGCTCTGCGACCGCATTAACTATATATTCTAATCTAACCTTTAATTTCCTCCTTATAGAAACCATGGAACTCCTTACCGTACAGACTGTGTGCCTAGTGACAATAGGACTGTAGAGTGGAGCAAACACCTCTGGTCTGCTTTTCGTCCCGAAAGGACCATTGTACTTCATAGTGAGTGAATGGATAGTGAACATAGACCTTCACATACCTCAGCTAACAGCTGCAGTGGACATAGTTAAACGACAGAACACCCAATTCCATGAGATTAATTTAAAATTAACAGCACAACCAAACGCGAGCATGTTTTTTCACTTTTCTAATATCTCTTTTCTAATATGATTTGCTATATCTAACAAAGTGTACGGTTCAAC
This sequence comes from Hetaerina americana, assembly GCF_022747635.1. Lineage (NCBI taxonomy): Eukaryota > Metazoa > Arthropoda > Insecta > Odonata > Calopterygidae > Hetaerina > Hetaerina americana. Next base: position 59,711 of record NW_027286843.1, on the reverse strand, counting down.
TTAAACAATTTGGAAAGGCAATTAGAAATGTTAATTGGAGCCACCGAAGCAACTCGTAAGGGCAGAGGATTGTTTGACGTGGTCGGTTACGGACTGCATTACTTTACAGGCACGGCGACCGACCATCAGATACAAACATTAGATAAGAAAATAGAAGGGTTATCCATTCGCACCGAACATGCCCTAAATGCGCGATATACATTTCTGTCCAACGCATCCAATACACTTAAAAGACATGATTTCTTCGACAGGGAAAGCCCTAGAACTCATGCAAAAAAAAATATAGAAAAGAGTATCAAAGCATATACTGAGACTATAGCTTCAACAAAATACGCTTTTAAAGTCTTCAGCTACAGCCATACCGCTTTTATTGCCCTCATTCGCCACATCGCTGAACTGCAACATGAGATAGACCTTGTCAAGGCTAAAGTGCGACTCGCCGAGGCTGGGAAGTCCATACCTTCCCTACTCCCTCCCAGCCAGTTCCAGGGTATCCTGAAAAGTATTTCCGGAGCGCTGCTGCCCGATTGGTCGCTCCCCCGCGATCTGGACCACAAAATCGCGATCATGTACGACATTGCTAGCGTGAGAGTGATCCGGCGGATGGGCGACATCAAATTACTCATAATACTGCCGTTGACGCAAAAGGGAATGAGTTTCAAGGTGTTGCGAGCGCTACCTTTCCCGACCACCGATGGTGGGAATAAATCTGTCCTCATACAGCCTGACTCGCCTAATCTGGCCGTCTCAATGGAACAGAGCAACTTTGTACTCTTACCCTACGACTACTCACAGCAATGTAGAACTGAAAGCATGATCGTGTTTCCTCAGGCTTACCCAATACTAACTCATAACTCCCGCTCCTGTAACATTGCCATTTTTCTCCGGAAAACAAAACTCATAAAGCAGAACTGCCAGATAGGATTAGCTCAGTCCCCATTTGCAATGTTTATCAAGGGCGAAACGCCTGGAAAGTGGCGCTTTAGCCTCAGTAGCGTCACCGAATTAACTATCGACTGCCCTCAACAATACTCCAAGTTATCCATCAGTAAGCAAGGCACCCTAACTCTTGCATCTGGGTGTTCGGCCAGCGATGGAGTAAATTACATACCCGCCTTAACTGAATTCCAAAGTGTAAGTACTTCCTTGCATACAAATATTTCCACTGCCAATGATAAATGAAAGTGTTATTCATGACCGATACCTGAACCTGGCAAGTAACGACGCCAACCTTGAGTACCTCTTAAAGTCGATCGCAAAATTAGATACTCATGACGTACCCACCGTATCCCTGTCCGATATAGAAAGAAACGTTAATTCCCTGTCCCCCCTGGGTTTGGACATAAAGCGCGCTCATTACGTAGGAATCTCGTCTTTTGTGGTGCTCTTGAGCTCTACCGGATACGCTGCAAAATGCTTTTCCTGTGGGTGCGCGGGCCACATAGCTCGCGATTGTCGCTCTAAAACTCGAGCTTGTTTTAACTGCGGAGCAAGGAGACATATTTCCCGAGACTGTCCCCCGCTATGCATCGGAATATGTAAGGAAGTTGGCCACCTTCCAATTAATTGTCCAGAGCGCTCAAACCGAATGGCCTCGGGAAACGGGATGACCCCGACCAGCGGGTTGGGGAAGACCTAATCCTATCCATCACTCAAGTGAAAGGAATGACGATTAGCGTGCAGATTATAGGAAAATTCATCATATATCGTTTATATGATAACTGATACTGATGATAAATGATATACCGATATAATTTAACTCGCCAAGATTATTTCACAAGATATCATGAAGCCCTTATGATTCCAGATCAATCGGCCAAAACAGTGGCAGGATTTTTTGTCGAGCACATAATTTGCCGTCAGGGTGTGCTTAAATATTTACTGGCACACAGAAGTGGAAACTTCACTTCGGAACTAATGAAAAACGTTTGCAGGGAACTGAAAATAAAATCTATCTTCACTTCTCTCCATATAACCCCGCCTCAAATGGTCGTCTAGGGCATGCACACCATTCCTTTGCTTCCGTGACTCCCCATTATGCAGCCCAAGACCACTCTGATTGGGACGAACAACTGGGCTTTGCATTGCTCACTTATCGAGACAGCAAGCACCAAGCAAGCACCAAGCAAGCACCAAGTGGTTAAGCACGGAAGTTAGTTTCCCGGTGGAGAGGACCCTCCAGAACAGTTAAAGTTAGAAGCTCGGTTACCGCAGACATAGAGGACCTGAAAGACGGAAGAAGTCTCCTAGCTCATATGCGTAACCTTTTACCCTCACCGCTAGATAATCCCTTACCCCTGTTTTTAGGTGTCGGCATGGCATGGAAGCCCTACAACCATGCACGAGCCCTCGAAGCAACCGTACCTAAATACAAATTCTCAGTCGTTTCCTCCTCTCCGTAACCCTTGGCAAAACCAACAAACCGAAATCGTGGAGACCCCTCAATCATCTCTTAACTCTCCCCCAACCTCCGATCAACACCCTCCGCCACCCTCTGGACAACACTCTCCCTGAATCAATGACCAATCATCAACCGCAAATATAAGAACTGCTCTATTGAGCATAATTACGAAACTTCTCTCTCCTACTGACCATAAAACCCTTATTAGCATCATCACCAATGACCTTATACCAGCCCTTCTTCAACTTGTAAATGGTGCCTTATTCACAAATAAACAACCACTTCCTTAAATTTTTACAATGGAACATAAATGGCATAAAAAACAAAAAACAAAAGCTTGAAAAACCACTACAACACGAAGGCGAGCCCATCATAAGCTCCTATTTACCAACAATATCGCAATTCACTCACCGCCTTTCCCTACCCACTTCCATCATCACCCCCACTCCTCCGATACCCTGGATGTAGTTCTATTATCCGCAGATATCGCATTCCAAATCCTTAACCTACATAATTCAGCCTCGGACCACTGCCCCATATTTTACTGCATTCCTACCCTCCTTCATACAACCAGAACCAACTAGAAGAGTTAATTTGAAACTACGAGGGTCATCCGGAAAGTAGTACCCGTTCGTGCCGCATGAAGTGCTGACGACGCGAGTAGCCGCTGGACGAGGTCCGATAGCTTCAGTGGCTTGTGTTCCTTCTCTGAGCCAAGTTGCGTGACGCTAGCATTGCCTGTGTTGTTTCTGTGATTGTTTACAATGTTTAAAAAAAATTGAGAACGCCGCCAGTTGTGAAGTGAGGGCAGTGATTAAATTCCTCAATGCAAGAAACGTTTGCCCATGTGATATTCATCGCCAATTAAAGGAGGTGTATGGAGACAATGTAATGGACGAGTCGTCTGTTCGGCGGTGGTGTCGCAACTTCAACATGGGGAGGGGGAACACACACGACGATGAGCGTTCGGGGAGACCGTCTGTCATTACAGACCAACTGGTGAGCTCAGTTGACGAATTCGTGAGGAACGATCGGCGCGTCACAATTGATGACATCTGTGAGCATTTTCCCCATGTTTGTCGAACAATTGTTCATGAAATTGTTAAACACCATCTGCATTATGCAAAAATTTGTGCAAGATGGGTCCCTCGCGTATCTCAATGAGCTGGCGGCGAAGGACTATGCAGCAGGAATACAGATACTTGTCACACGTTATGACAAATGCCTTAATTTGCTTGGAGATTATGTTGAGAAGTAGTTTAAAGTATCCTCTTTCAAATAAAATTTTTTATGTTTGTTAATATTTACTTTTGTGTCTTTATTTCACGAACGGGTACTACTTTCCGGATGACCCTCGTATTTAAAGAAAACTGCTTGGCCATTAACCTTGTCCCATCTCCTGCTAGCACTCCAGACAGCATAGAGAATGCGGCTCAAGATTTTACAAGCACCTTAACCAAAATCATTCATCGCTCTTGCTAACCTCCTTCTCCAGCCTCCATCGCTGGTGCCACACTACCTCTGGATATATTGCACTTCATTTCACTTAGAAACAAGGCCAGAGCCCTCTGGCAATGCACTCATCTCCGCCAAGATAAAATCGGCTTCTGTGCACTTCGAAACCTTGTAACATCCAAAACTAGAACACATTGGGAAAAACTTTGGCATGAGAAAATAAGTTCACTCTCACATAAGGCCAATTCGGTATGGACCCTAGCCCACTGTCTGCGAAGGAAAAAGGTACCCACCCCGCCAATACCACACAATGGGAGAGCACTATACAATGACTGCTACAAAGCAAATACCTCTGCCGACTCCTTCGAATGCATTTTTAAAAACAATAATACATCCTGGTTGGATTCAGAAGCGTTGATCAGCATCTCTGGCCTGTCACTTTGCCCATTCCAAATATTCCTGGAAATTACTCCTCAAGAACTTTACTCCATTATGTCCCACTCCAAAACCAAGTCATCACCGGGACCCGATCAAATCTCCTACCTTCATCTGAAAAACTTTCCTAAATCTTTAATCAAAAACCCACACTCTATCCTCAACGCCTGTCTTTCCCAATCGTACTTCCCAAATGCATTGAAAACAGCTAAGATAATACTCCTTCCAAAACCTGATAAAAATCCTTCTTATATCCTGAGCTATAGACCCAGTGGCCTGCTCCCCTGCATGGGCAAACTTCTAGAAAAATGCATCTTAAACAGACTACAAGAAGAAATCATGGCCCTAGACTTGATCAGACCTGAGCAAACTGGCTTCCGCCGTCGCCATTCCATGACTCAGCAAATAACAAGATTGGTTGAGCAGATCAGTTTCGGCTTCAACATCCACAAGCACACCCAAGTAGTCTTCTTTTATCTCCAAAGAGCTTTTGACAAGTTCTGGCAAACTGGTTTAATACATAAACTGCTTAAAACCGACATATCAGTATACCTAAATAAGACCATCCCCTCCTTTCTTTCAAACCGCACATTCTTTTTAGCCCTTAACAATGCCAAATCAACTACCCGGTCCATATCCGCAGGCTTTCCTCAAGGATCAATTTTGTCACTCGTCCTATTCAACCTCTACAATAACAACCTCCCCTCCGACCCAAAACCTACCTCTATGGGGATGACTCAGCTATAGCATCAACTTCCTTTGACCCAAATCATGCCGCAAAAAATGTCCAAGAACACCTTAAGAGCATAGCAGAGTGGATGACCGATTGGAAACTAACCATTAACACCACAAAATGTGTAAACGTAAACTACGCCAGAAAATGGAAGAATCCTCACATCACTGCTATCCACTATGGCAGGGAAATAATCCCCCAGGCATCATCAGCTAAATTTCTTGGTGTACAAATGGACAGTAAACTCACTTGTCAAGCACACACTCAACAAGGCCAATTCAGCCGCTTTCTTATTCTATCCCCTCATAAAACACACCAGTCCCCTCCGTCTTCTCACCAAGGTACTGTTATTTAAATCTATGATACCCCCTATCTGAAGGCTACCCAGCCTGGGGTTCAATAGCCGTAACCAAATTGAATAAATTGACACGCTTCCAAAATAATACTCTACGAACCCTTGCCAACGACGCCTGGTTTGTAAGAAACTCAGATATTCACATGGATCTAAAAATACCGGACCTTCCAACATACTACCTTGATCAAAAATTTCCCGGAATTTATTCAGAAAATTAAAAATACAAGTTTATTCATCTAAATCTATATTGTCCCCTTCAAAGTAATCCCCATCGACTGCAACACACTTATGCCAGCGCTTGATCCAATCCTCGAAACATTTTTTATATTCGGTTTTCGGTATGTCCATCAGTGCTTCCTGCGATTTTTCCATTACTTCCTCTCGGCTGCTAAAACGCGTTCCCCGTAATGGTTTTTTAACTCGATTGAACAGAAAGAAGTCACAGGGAGCCAAATCAGGTGAATTCGGTGGCTGTTGGATGGTATTTGTTGCATTTTTCGTCAAAAAATTACGAATAATGATAGCACTGTGCGACGGTGCGTTATCATGGTGCAAAATCCACGAGTTTTCTGCCCACATTTCTGGTCTCTTTCGGCGAATTGCTTCACGCAAACGTCTCATAACGCCCAAATAATACTCTTTGTTTACTGTCTGGCCTTCTGGCAAAAATTCATGATGCACTACACCGTTGTAATCCATGAAAACCGTCAGCATTGCCTTCTTTTTTGACTGAAAACGACGTGGTTTTTTTGGTCTCGGCTCATTTGGTGAACGCCATTCACTTGCCTGATGTCTGGATTGCGTGTCGTACTCATAAACCCACGTCTCGTCTCCAGTAATGATCCTTTTGATGAATGTGGGATCGGATTCAGCCTCGCAAATCATGTCTTTTGCGACGTCAACACGGTCTCTTTTTTGCATGAAATTGAGGTCTTTTGGCACCAACTTTGCTGCTACACGACGGAAACCCAAATCATTAACCACAATGTCTTGGGCGGATCCATAGGCAATGTTCAAGTCCTCCGCTATTTCTCTGATGGTTAATTTGCGGTTATTGACCAACATTTCTTTTACTTTATCAATTATTTCACCGACTTTCGATGTCGATGGTCTGCCACTGCGTTCATCATCTTCGATTGACTCACGACCACTTCTGAACCGCTCGTGCCACTGGTAAACGACCGTTTTTTTTAGAGAATCGTTGCCGAAACACTTTTCCAACATTTCCAACGTCCGTGCGCCACTATATCCGTTTTTTACGCAAAATTTAATACAAGTTCGTTGTAGCAAATTTAAATCCATTTCTGCAATTGTAAAAAATCGCCAACACACACAGAGATAGATGTACTCTTGGCTACGTAACTTTTGCAAATGTCAAGTTATGACACTAAGATTTAAAGGGAATATCAACAACAGATGTACCAATTTAACAAAAAAAACAGAACTCAAATCGGAACGATGGGAGCGCCACACGGTGGTTATTCCGGGAACTTTTTGATCAAGGTAGTATCTAAGCGACCTAGCCACGTCATTTCAACAAGCAATAGGAAATACTGGTAACCCATTATTAGAACCTTTATGGGATTACCCTGATAATCCCCATTTCAGATACAATTGTGCTAAAGCAAGCTTAAATGGGCTGTCATAATCTCCAAATATAATACTGTCACAAACTGCACTAAAATATACTCACTAGCTCAACTTCCCCCATGAACCACTTATATCCTATGACCATTGATCATCATAGCTGGATATTGGTATAAGATGCACCTAACGGCGCAGTCCATAAGCATCGATTGGTCGGTCGGTAGCAGGACCCCCATTCTTCTTTTGCATCAACAACGCACCAATGAAAAAACGTGGAAAAAGTGAAAGAAATTGTGTTTACAATTTAATCAGCATAATCAATATATTCAGAGTGAAAACGATTGAGAATGTATGGCAATTTGCAATTGGCACATTCTAATTAAATTATTTTTATATAGAATGTTTTGTGTATTAAAAGCGAGAGAAACAGCAACTCTTCTTCATAATTTTTGAAATTTGAATTACAAACAAAGCGGCAAATGAAAGTTGCTCAGGATCAGTCACACGCAAATGAAGTCATCGACGATTTAGAATTATTAATTCCTGTTGAAAAACAGGATGACGAAACAACATGGGGATTAAAATGAAATGACGTAGAAACTTAAGGCATGATTTACGAATTCTTTCAACCATATTTTTAAAACACACGAAAATCTCCTCCCGTTCATAAAAACACATGTCTGTTCTTAGCGGCTGTGACATGCTTGGAAATGGCATCTCACTTCTTTTCCAAACTTTTTGCTTGTTCCATCCCTTTTGGCACAACAAACTGCACACATCCTACAAAGCTCTTCCTTCTTCTCTGTAGGTGGAATATACTTGGGAAATTGTAACTTACATAGAGGATCAAGGATTTGGTTCTACTGAAGGCCTTCTACCCTCACATGTTATATCATATGCAATGTACCCTTCAATTACATCTTCCATTAGTTTGATTCTAAATTCTGAACTTACCCTTTGGTCCACCACCCTTTCTCTGCAACAGAAATCCATTCCATGTGCCCTGGTCCAACAAGTGAAAAATGTTTTAAATATTTATTGCCCCCCTTTTTTCATAATGGGGAAATTTGTCAGGTGCTGATCTTCCCTTTTTACTCCACCTATTGTATTATTGTACACAACAGCAACTTTTGGCTTTTATAGCACCATATCCTTTTCATTTATATTCCACAAATTCCGTATTATGTACTGTAAAGGTACAGAGACTTGACGGCCTTCTCATCTTCCCAATTCATAGCAATCACTTTGCCTTGCTGGAGGGCAGTCAATTCCTACTTTTTCAACTTCTTTAGTCTATACGTCATCTAGTACTCCCTTCCTTTTAATTCTCAATGTCCCATGTCTATCTATTCCTTTCATAGCCAATAAATCAGCCAGCTCTGAGGAGGTGTAATAGTTGTCTGCAGTCAGGACATAATCTTTGACCTAGCAGAGGTTTCATTACTGCTAGCACAATCTAAGGATGTATTAGGAAGATTGGTATATTCCACGTTCAATACTGACCATTTCCTGTGTACCATAAACACAGTAATCAATGCTGGAAGGTCGGTTTATGGGTGATGGTAGAGTTCACCCAGTACTTAGCTCTATACAGTCTGTGAAATTCACACATCAGGGTATTAAGGGGAGCCAGTTACTTTCACTGTGGCAGATAAGGTTTACCAGGAAGATTGGTACCAGAAAAAATCACATAGCTTGAGTGGAGCATCAGGTGCCCTGAGTTCCTTGCCTGGGGTTTGAACTCAGGACCCTCAGGTCAATAGTCCAATGCCCTACCTCCCTGGACTATCATGACCCACCTTTTTCCTGTAGAACAAATAATAAATAATAATAAATAAATAATAAATGATAATGAGACTTCTCATTGTCTTAAACTGTTCCCATATTTCATAGAAATCTGTTTTGATTGATTCTGAATATTTTATGAAAATAAAGCCTATAAAAATAAATGTATTATACTCAATGAACCTGTATGGAATCAGTCATTATTAATTAGCTTTGAAATCGCGTGCATTTAAAACAATTGACTTTTATATGTCATGCTTATATTCTAAAATAAATGGCATTTCTAAGCCAATAGATGCCAATCAAATATAATGAAGATGAAGAAATGAATTCATTTTACAAACACTGTAATTAAAAAGGAGTGCTTCATAATATGTGATTTGTGGCACCCAATTGGGTAATTGCAAAATGGCTATGGAAATAACTTAAGAAGCCCTATCTTCTACCGAGCGTGTATTAAATACAGTTTATTTTATGTTTAATTTTTCAATATTGAATCTTTCAATAAATTGTATTTTAAAAATCCACTTTGAATAATTTGGTCTCAATGTATTGGTTGATCATGGAATATATTATTAAGTATTATTTTCAATTTATATTGACACTGTTTACAGCTGTAGGTTGGCACTTGATTCCTGTTCAATTCCATCCAAAACATAGACCATACTTACTTCAAAAAGGAGCATTAACATATATATTTTCTACGCTTAGATGGATACTCCAGTCAATTCAAGCAGAGTTTATGATCAGAACAAATTAAAAGACAACTATCTCAGCAGCTGGTAATCTTGTCGTGAATGTAATTTGATGTTCTCCAGAAATTAAAAGGTATATGTTTCATAAAAGATCTCACCAGTCCATTCTTTCCATGTGTGGCGTAAATAGGAAGATTTAATATTTTAAACAACAGAGCTCATTTTACTTGAACGAAATTCTAGATGGTAACTTTGCAAAACTTTATATCTATTGTCGCAAGTATGCGACATGGTACTCCTTCCCTGGCTCCTGCGAATGTCCCACGTGACCAAAGACAATGTTTCAAAAGTATTCCTCCCCTGACTCATAAATTGGGTATAAAAGCCCTGGTCGCCGGGCAAAAAGCAGTCAGTTGGTTATCTGGCGGTGACCGGTAGGGCACGATGATTCAGCTATGTTGCGCTTGTCGCGACAGTGTGTCCTATTCCTGACTAAACTTCGGACGAGGGCTCTCCCTAGGTTACGTTCGTTTAACCTCGTCCACCCTGCAATACTCCCTTCCTTTCCGACGGACGAGGGCTCTGCCTAGGTTATGTGTTTCGTGACCGCGTCCACCCAGCATTTATCCTGTCCCTGGGAATTTTCTGCCATTTTAATTCTGTCCGCACTTGCGTTGGTTTACCGAGGGTCTAGCCATCCATAATTTGCTTATACTTATGTAAATGGTGCATTAAGACTGATGTTGGGTAATATACGGCTGCTTTGGTAATACTCGGTGTAGTTACTCTGACCTTCCCCGATACCCTTTGTGTCGCACCATAGAAACCCCCCTCGCGACATATTGGTGTCAGGTGAGGGGTTGCACGGTTGGACTAGTGATTTATTCAGTGTACGTGACAGTGTCTCATAGATTATCATGTCCCCGTGTACGTCTTTAAATTGGAAGTTCCGTATTATCTCGGACAGGTGGGATATGCTAATCTGTGCTGAGCTAACGAATTATTATTTTAAGACACGTGCTATTACCTCATCGCGATTCTCTGCGCACAATTAAACTGAGGATCACTTTATCAGGAACCATCAATTAGCCCAAGAAGGGCCCACAATGGGTATCGGATACACTCGGAGTATAAAAAAAAAATTAATTAAGCTTTAGTTTGTCAGTCAGACAAGGGGTTGTAAGGATTGCTGGGTGAATTGGAGATTCAGTGGGACAGATATGGGATGAGAAACAAAATTAATAAAACCAAGTTTATGCAATTTTCTAGAAAGAATAAAGCTAAGCTAAACATTAAAATGGGAGGGCAAAAACTTATGCAGGTAGAACAGTTGACGTATCTCTGAATCATTTTGGACCAACACGGTCAAAGCAGTAGGGACGTATGGAGAAGAATTACGCTAGGCGCAGAGGCTTTCATAAGGAGGAGAGAGTTGATTAATGGGACGTTGAGTAAGGATATTAAAAAAAGACTCGTGAAACTTTTGATATGGTGCAGAGTTATATAAGTTGCGGAAATGTGGTCATTGAAGCATGAGGATAGTCGTGGACTGGAGGCTTTTGACATGTGGGTGTGGAGAAAATCGAGAAGGTGAAATGGACTGAGAAGAAAACCAATGAGAAAGTACTTGGTATGGTGGGTGAAGAGAGGGGTTGGTTGGGAGAAATCCTATTGAGGCAGTAAAAACGGATGAAGGGCATATTGACCGACAGGGGACTGTTCAAGATGGTAATAGAGGGGAGAATGTGAGGCAAGCAAGGAAAGGTAAGGAACAGGATAGAAATGTTTCATTTAGGATTCAAGTTCCTTCTAGATTATTATTATTAGGAGTTAATTTCATTATTTCCTTGAAAATTGTATCTTAGCAAAACAGTCTGATTGACCTAATTTCTCTTAAATTTTTAGTAGTTCTAAGGTTAATTTGTCCATAAAGACATTGCCTCATTTTGTTTCTAATAATAATTTCAATGCCCATATTTTCATGAAGAATTTCTAGTCTTTGAGCTATTTTTGGTATCATCATGATTACTGATTTGCCCTGTAAAATTAAACCTACATATGTTTTATATCCTTATTATGCTTTTTGTGTGCAAAAATGTCAAAATCTAGAAGATGCAAAGGTACGACTCAGAGCCACTCAAAGACAGGCTAAGCAGGCAGGTTTCATATTAATCATTTAGGTTTAAATACTAACAAAACTCAGCATATTGTATGCAGTTATAGTATATAAAAATGTACTGATGTTGAAAATTCTAAAATACTAGGAATTAATATAGATAGGAAACTAAACAGGGAGACTCACATCAGTCAGATCTGTAATGAACTGATTAAAGCTCAAATTTCTCATTTCAAATGAGTATCGTTTAACACTTGGCCATGTCCTCTTTCCATGTCATTTGAATTACAGTGATGAGTTATGGGGTCATTTCCCTAAACATATCATACGAATCTTGCTACTACACAAGAGAGATTTTTGCTCCCTTGCTAATACACCGCAACGTGATTTTTGCAGACCATTTTTAATTAGCTGTGGAGTCATGATTGTACACAATGAGGGGTAGAGCAAGTCTAAATAATACTATTTTCTGTGGAATTTCATCAACTTACAGCGCATTTCATATTGTGGACATTCAAATGTAAAACTATCTGTTTTTTTACACTGTTTTTGTAACACTCATTGTTTATTGAGAGATGAGTAAGGTGGAAATGAAATCCTTTGAGTTTGGTGAATTCATCAAAATAAATCCAAGAACGCCACATTAAAACTGCTAATTCTTCAAGGAAATTTGGCAGAAATTATGATGGGTGTCATTTTATTATGTTTGCACATTTTGGTTTACTAAATTCTCCATAATCAAAGGACAATTGATGCATGATCGTTCATCATACTTAATGAGAATTTAACAGTTTAAATGAGCAAGCCATTATATTGGTGATGTTAAACATTTTTTAATTATTGAACACAAACACTCAAATTCAAGGAGACTTCTTATTGTCTTACATTGCTCCAATATTTTATTAAATTTTGTTTCCATTGATTCTGAATTTGCATAAAAATAAAGCCCGTCTAAATGCATAGTGTACTCAATTAAACTGCATATAATCAACCATTATCGGTTTGCTGTGAAAGTGAGTACATTAAATGCATTTGAAATATAAAGGTCACACTTGTATCCTTAAATAATGGCATTTTCAAGAATAAAAGCAATGCCAATCGAACAGAATGTAGAAGAAGAAATGAATTGACGTCACAATCACCATAATTAAAAAGGAGTATTTCACAACAGCAAGGGATTTGTGGCGTTAATAGGTGTACTTGCGAATTGATTCAGCATATTAAATAAAATGGTCCCTCACTACAGTACACAATAAAAATCTAATTTTGCGTTAACTACTTAAATATCGAATCTTCCTATTTATAACCATTGTATTTTAACAATCCATTTTGAATGATTTTGACTCAATGTATCGTTTGATCATTGCGCATGTGAAATAATACTATTTTCTAAACATTATTGACGATGTTTATAGCTGTCGTTTGACACTTGACTCCCGTTCAATTCTACCAAAAACATAGATCTTAACTACTTCAGAAAGGAACATTTACAAATATATTTTCTACAGAGAATGATACTGCAGTCAATTCAAGCAGAGCGCAAAGCAATTAAAACATGACTATCTCAGCAGCAAGTATTATTGTTGGGTATGTAATTAGGTGTTCTCCAAATTTAAAAGGCATATATCTCACAAAAGATCTCACCCGTCCATTCTTTCCAAAATACATTCACTAAGATTAGCAACCTGAAACAGCATATCCTTGTTTATGCAAATGAGAAGCCATACCGTTAAAAGTTTGCTCCATGACATTCAGTTGGAAAGGAAAGCCTGTGGTCTGTGAGTGTGTAAATAATGCTGTTTCCGAAGTACGCAATAATGTTTGTTTTGATTCGTTCATTTGGTGACACTGTTGCCGTGGCAACGGTAACAAACAAGTGAAGAATGAAATGTTTCGAATTAGATTGAGAATAAGATCTAATTTTAAAGAGAAATAAAGTATGCTCTATGGATACTATATTTTCGTTTATTAGGTATAAAGATCAAATACTGAAAAGGAAAATCAAATTATTGGACATGTGCGGAGACATACAAACGTGTTACTTTCCTTTCTCCACAAATATATATAAAGGTAATTGAAGAAGTTTTTCTTTCTTGCAAGCAAGAAAGTCATTTCATAATGTATCCGGGCTTCGTGTCGGTAATATAATAAATAAATGAATGAATAAATTAACCATACATGGGAAGGAGTGTATAAAATACATAAAATATGTAATTATATATAAGAATGCGAACCATTGCCTATTAGTGTACACGCCTGGGCTATCTTTCCAGCAATGCAAGTTAATATCTTGTAGCTTCATTATGGTTCTTTTTCTTCTTAGTTTCCAAATTTCCGCGTGCTTTGATGGCACTGAAGGTGTTGACGCATCGATGTTGCTGACGACCCATCGTCAGCAACATCGATGCACCAACCCACAAGCTAGCGCAATATATTGCACATCCTCTTCAACTCTTCGCCAGAAAAACTGACTTTTTTGCTAAAACTTCCATGGATTTCATTCACATTATTCGGAATGCTGAAGGCCAAATAGTCAACATGCTGGTGACCTTTGATGTAATCTCCTTGTTCACAAATACGCCCATTGATGACTCCACGCTACTCATCAAAAACCTAACCTCACAGGGATTAGCTAAGGATTAACCTGGACCTCGCAAATTCTGCCTCTGGAACTCATACTTCCTTTGGAATGATAAGCACATTGAACATGATGAATGTGCAGCCATGGGATCACCCCTCTCTTCCGTACTAATTAACAATTTCATTGAGATCTCGCAGCTGAAGGCAATGGTCTTACCCAAAGAAACCAACCCGTGGTAATAGTTGGGGTTTTTGGATGCACCAACCACTGTGGTTGTTATTGCACCACTTTTTAAAACATTGAAAACTTCAATCCAATTTTGATAAATACGTCAATGCATAACAAACATTTAAATAGTTAAAAACAAAATTATTTAAAAAAAAGAAACGGAAACTCAAGTTGTCCGTTCAGGTCAGTTTCCCTTAAAAACCTGGAAACCTTACTTAAAAAGTTGGGGTCCTCCCCTAAATTATTCCTTAAATTACCTCTTATTTTAAAAGAGGTATCTGGCCTTTTATAATTTATTCCCCGACTTCCACCACAGATAGCAATGCTGAGTCGGTTTTGAGTTTGACCAGGGCTTGTCTTGCTGCTTTGCCAGCTTTTTCAATGCCTGGTATTCCCACATGACCAGCAGTCCATATAGAGGATACCTACTTCCCCTTTATCTGACGGGACCACAGGGTATAATAGATCTCCTGAACCATCAGGTGCATTGATGACAAGTCCGATATGGATTATAGGGAGCTCAATGAGTGCGAACAGATGAGAGAAGAGCCATTACATTCTCTTAAGTCTTTTAGGGCCCTCTTGATAGCTGACAGTTTTGCTGTGAATATTCCTGCAAAACATTGTCAGTTATTTCCTCTGGACTACATTGTAGTGAGAGACCACCACGTGGACACATGCGGATTCTAACTTTGGTCCTCTCCTTTTACTAAGGGTCATTGGCCCTCTCAATAAAGGATCATGGGCATCAATATAAATGCCAGAGGCAGCTGATGGACAGGGGCTTCTAGAGTAAATGAGCTACCGGGCACCAACCAGCAGATAGATGTTACATCACGTTAACCTGGTAGTAGTATTAATGGTTTATAGGGTACATCAAGGGCTAAGGTCATTTTGCACCACTGACAAGATGACTAAAATCTCAAATCTATTTTATTTAGGAATTAATAAATAAGTATAAATGTACAAATAAATGTGGGGGGGAATGGCGAGAGGGGGATGGGGGGAGAGAGACCATAAAAGCAGTAATCAACCCCAAGTTCGGTGTGCTAGTCGTGTGGAATTCACACATGAACTGCACAGTTTGGAATCAGTGCCAAATGTATAGTTTAGGCAATGTTGGAATTCCTGGAGAAGGAATGAACATGTTTAAAACAGTAGAGCATATCTGATGTCACATCATTGAGCAAAGCATTTAAAATATTTACATTACTCAATTTGGTTTTGTTTTTTCTGTCGAATATCATGTGTATCAATGTGGGTCAATTGCGACATGAGTACAACGTTTTTTATTGTGTTGTGACCACCTATTCAGCGTTGTAGAACATCTAATTTCGTTCTCAATAGCATGACAGTATGCTAATTGACACGTAGACATGTGCCGTATTCGTAATAAATCCTATGTATTAGGGTGTATAAATAGTTCTAGAATATTTGAGTAATAAATCTTTACTGAATGTATCCTGAGAGAATTGCATTGTTTGCATCTGTAATGTTTTCGTGAAACGTATCATTTTTGCGCGTTAAAACTGTTGTTAATTTGAAACAAGTGAATAACGGAAATAAGACGTGCGTGTGTGTTTCTAGCCTAATACTAACGAAGAACGACATAGGTTTCCGCGTAATTGTGCCAAAAGCATGCGTTTTGATATGTTCGTCTTTTGATTTGTCTATGTCATGTAGACCGATGTTTAACGAATCTCTTAGTTTCAAAACTAAGGGTAAATATAGCTTCGTGAAGCTGTTGAATTCCTTAATGTTAAACTCCCGTCATCAACTTGTCACTTCGGTAATATTCTTGGGTATTTATCAATGTACTTACCCGAAAAAGTACTTAATTAGTACTTGTAGTATTCACTTTTCAGGTTTAAGCTAAGATTCCGTTCTCTCTTCGTTATTTATCCAGTCGCCCCATTTACTACTGTGATTATTCGCATTGCGGTAAACTGTCCCCATATAATTGTTGTTATTATTATCCGTTCTGCAGTGATCCAAGTGTAATCAAAGCACGCGGAAATTTGGAAACAAAGAAGAAATCGAGCCAGAATGTAGCTACGAGGTATTAACTTGCATTGCTGGAAAGATAGCCCAGGCGTGTACACTAATAGGCAATGGTTCGCATTCTTAAATATAATTACATATTTTACGTATTTTATATACTCCTTCTCATGAATGGTTATTTATTCATTCGCTTATTTATTAAATTATATTACCAAAACGAAGCCCAGATACATCATGAAATGACTTTCTTGCTTGGAAGAAAGAAAAACATCTTCAATTGCCTTTTTATATATGTGTGGAGAAAGGAAAGTCAAACGTTTGTATGTCTCCGCACATGTCCAATAATTTGATTTTCCTTTTCAGTATTTGATCTTTATACCTAATAAACGAAAATATAGCATCCATAGCACATCTGCAATTGCCAGCATATATTTGTGGAGAAAGGAAAGTACCTTTGCTCTAAATCGCACCTTTGCATCTTTGTGCATTGTGTCCATAATGGACACTTCTTTCATTCAATCCCAACTCTTTTCTTTCCGTTTTCTGGCTTACTTAACAATCTGCCCATCAATCACAGTCTTCAATATTCTCAAGATAACTCAAAAGCAATGGACAATAATCGTCCCATGTTGCGAATATAAATTCATTAATGCCGTTGGCTCAACTTTAGAATTGTTGAAACTTAAATTTTCACATTGAGTAAAAACGGAATAAAAATCAGGTGCGTTAAAACTTCTTGAATTAACTCTTAAGTCACATGTTTAGATTGTTTTGTTGGACGATTTTGACAAATGACTACTGCATATCAATTCGTTTGTCGATGCTATTTCAGGGATGCCATAATGCCATGGCATCTGCAGCTAGGCACTCAAATGGCATCAATGATACCTTTAAAGTAATAACTTCCGATGTCATTTCACAGAGCCAAGGACAGTTTATGGCTAAAAATATTGGCCGATTTATAGTCAAGAAAAATTTTGATGCAGCACTATAATTTAGCTATTCTGCTCTTCGGAATAATAAATCTGTCCACTGTAGGGACATCCCGAGTCTCGATCTAACAATACTGTCGTTCTGCCCCCTAATAGTTGTGGTAATTATGTGTTCTACAGCTTTACCTGAAATTAATGTCAATTAGATTATCCTGTAATTGCTGCGTACTTTCCTGTGCCAACTAAACAAAGAGTTATGTTCCCAACTTCACAATCTTTGTGTAACTCGGCTCCGCCAAATATTTGATTGCCCTGTGAGTTTGTGAAAGTGCAAGTCTCCCCTGTTCACATAGATATCGGAGTACTTGAAGTAAAAATGCTTGAAGCACAAATGATGGAATCCAAAATTAGATCCGTTTTTTTGTTATTTAAAGGAAGACAATTTCCATGGCTTAGCGGCGTCTACCTGATTATCAAAAAAACACGTCAAGAAATTGTCACACATGAATTCTTGCTCCTATCAACGGTGTTGACGTACAAGTGGGGTTGGCAGTCGGCACCATGAAAGGAAATGCGCATACAGACGACACCGGTTTTTCCCGGGAAAGCATATTTTGTCTGCCTTAAACAACGAGATTAAGAATTTTCCCTTTGTTCTTTCCTGAGGAGTTTTATGCAGGGGGTGGGTACCAAAGAGGACCTTTGGAGGAATTGGGAACCTTTGGGGATTCCTTTGTTTCCCTCCCCCAGCCGTACGTGCTTAAAAAGGATAAAGAAAATCATTTCATTTCAAGGAAAGCTTTCATCCATTTTCTCCCCTCATCCAACTTTGTAATCATCTCATCCGTGATCCATGGTTTCCTAGTCCTTTTAGCGTTAACGATTCCAATAGTGCCTTTTGCGGCTTTCAATAACCCTTTCATGATAGTTTCCCATTTTTCTTCGATAGTACTTAGCCTATACTATCCTCCATGATTTCCTCTACCGCCTGTTGTTACTCCTTCCTTTTCAAACCATTTACTGCTTCTACATTCCATTTTCTAACTTGCCGCCCCTGCCTTATGTTTTTGAAACGCGCGCTACATTTCATAACAACTAAATTGTAGTCAAAGTCCACATCCGCCCCCGGGTAGCTGTGCGAATTAACACACTGTTCCTAAACCTGTGTCTTACCAGGATATAATCTAGCTGATAACTTTCTGAGTCACCTGGCATTTTCCATGTATACCTGCATCTTTTGTGGTGTCTAAACCAAGTGTTGGTGATGACTATCCCCTGTCTCCTTCAGAACTCCAGTGGTTTCTCACCATGGTCATGCCTCGTGCCTAAACCGTAGTCCCCCACCTCATCACTATCTCTTCCTTCGCCTACCGTTGCATTCAAATCCGCCATCACTATCAAATGTTTCCCTGCAGGAACAGACGCGATTATGCCCTCTAACTGATCGTACATCCTATCGACATCTTCTTCCTTATGGTTGCTCGGTGGCATGTATACCTGAATAATAACCAAGTTCGTCGGTTCTGCTTTTATCTCTGCTAGTAATAATCTCTCCGTTACTTGCTCTATGTCACTATGCTTCTTCCTACCTCTTCATTTAATATAATGGCAACCCCTCATGGCATCTTGTCCCTGCCGCTGTATATTATTTTATAATTATCACTCCAGTAATCCCCGCTATCCTTCCATCTCACGTCACATAGACCTAAAATATCAATTCTTCCATTTTCCATCTCTCTTAATATTCTCCAGTTTACCCATCATAATCATTGTCCTAACATTCCACGTTCCTCCTGGCATGGGCTTGTGGAAGTATCATTCCCTCTCGAACACAAATTCGAAGGTTTTGGGTCTTTATATTAATCCAGTGTATTTTGAGGGGCGGAGGAAGTATGGAGACGTGTTCTAGTGTGTGCTATATGTCTACATGGCGAGATTAAACAGTGTGCTGTTATCAAATTTTTGCCTTCGCCTCCTCATCGTCCGAGTAGTAGTAGTTTTGAGGGGAGGCGACCGACAGCTAAGGTCATTTGCGCCATAGGGGAAGGACAGGAAAGGATGAAGGGTGGAGAGAAACCCGGCGTCGGCATTAGCCTACTCTTTACGAAAGGCGCCAAGGGGTCCGCGGCTTAACGTCCCATGCGACGGACGGCGTACTCACTCAAAGTGCCCTCCACAAAGCACCTCAAGTAGGGATCGAGATACCTCTGAAAAATATTCAACACCGCCGGGATTTGAACCCACGCCCTCAGGGTGGGAAGCCAGTACGTTAGCCCCCGCACCATCTCGATCCCCTCCTCATCGTCCGAGGTGTATTGATTACCCTTTGAGGTGTCTTTTGAGTTGAAAGGGAAAAAAACTAGAATTGCATGGCACAAGATCGAATAAGGGATCAAGGAGGATTTTGTTTCTTCTCTTTAAGTGAACCCATCGTGAACACAGATTTTACAATTTCCCAAATTTTCAATTATGAAGCCGACACGTACAACAGTATTTGTATTCTAAAAATATGGTTTGCGATATATGCTTTTGATATCAGTGATTCGCGTTTGGTCATTTTCAATCAAATCTTCAATGACGAGTTTGCAATGTTTATATTGCCTGTGGGTCAGTTATCGGAGGTCCGCTGCCGGTTTCATTGACCAATTATTGGCTTTTCCAGGCTCACAACCACGAAATTTTACCACCCATCCATTAACAGGAGCTCTACATACAGCATCATCATCGTAATGAACAGCCTTTTAAAACGACGGTTGAATCTCAGTAGGAGTCACTTCTATAAGTTGCGCTGTTTAAATTCGCCATGCTGACATAGAGCAGGAACACGTCCCCTCGTCTCACCTATGGCCAGCATTGTTTCCATAAAGGGCCCTTAACCGATGATAAACCTCAATAGGAATCACTTTTCAAGCAGTTGAAAGTTTTACCAGAGCAAGGTTTAAATCGTGTTGACATAGCGCTAGAACAAATCTCCATACTTCTGCTTCTCAAAATACACTTGATTAACGTGACAACCTCAAACCTGCGCAAATGTGTTAGAGGGGGATTGTTACTTCCACATGCCGCCAGACCAGGAGTGCTCCTGGAAGTCATTGTGTTTGTAGTACTAGGACACGTCTCTATACTTCCGCTTCTCAGAATACACTGGGTGAATGAAACGATTTAAAACTTGCGCATGCGTGTAGTGGAATAATATTACTTTCACATGCCGAGACTAGGAGTGCTTCTGAAAGTCATTTTGTTCGTAGTACTAGGACACGTCTCCAAACTTCCGCTTCTCAAAATACATTGGATGAATAAAACGATATCAGAACTGCGCATGCGTGTTGGAGGGTAATGTTACTTCCATAGGCCAAGACAAAAAGTGCTTCTGAAGGACATTTTCTTTGTATTACAAGAACATGTCTCCATACTTCCCCTCCTCAAAATACACTGGTTGAATAAAAATTACAACGACCTCAAACCTGGGCTGGCGTGTTTGGGCGAATGATACTTTCCGGTGCCCAGATCAGGAGTTATTCTAACCGTCATGTTTTTGTAATACTACAACCAGTCTCCATACTTCTGCTTCTCAAAAAACACTGGATGAATACTGCATAGACCTCAAATCTGGGCATGCGTAATGGATGGGAATGTTACTTCCACGATTGAAGACCAAGAGTGCATCTACAGGTCATTCATTTTCCAGAATTAGAACACGTCTCCATACTTCCGCTTCTCAAAACCATCTGTAAGTATGAAAGGACCTCAACCCTGGGCATGCGTGTTGGAGGGGAATGTTACTTCCATATGCCAAGACTAAAAGTGATTCTGAAGGGCATTTTGCTTGTAGTACTAGAACAAATCTCCAAACTTCCGCTTCTCAAAATACACCAAATGAACGCAACGCTCTCATACCTTCGCATGTCTCGGAATGTTACTTCCAAGAGCCTAGAGACCAGGATTGCTTATGGAGGTCATTTTGTTTTTTTACACTAGAACATGTCTCCATACTTCATCCGCTTCTCGAAATACACTGTATGAATAGTTTAACGACCTCACTCCTTAGCATGCCTGTTGAGAGGTAATGCAGCTTCCACATGTCTACTGACCAGGAGTGCTTCTAGAGGTAATTTTGTTTGCATAGTCTACAAGCACGTGTGTGGATTTTGGTTTTCAGCCAAACCTCGTGCCTTCAATATTTATTTTTTTATATAATTCTTTACACAGACGATTAATTCAGAATTTAAATAAAATAGGAAACTGGGCATTGAGAGGATGTGTAAAATCCCAGATATTATGAATAAAAAAGGGATTGGACCGAGGAGCTGGAAGTGATTGAATCATCATATAAAGTGACCACTATTCTCATGCATAATGTGATAGCGTGACTTAGTGATTACCGTACCCATCATTCAAAATACCGCAAGGTTAGTATATGGTTGCGATTTTAGGACTTCATACAACTGTAAGTAGTTATTAATATTATGTAGGAACGAATGAAACAGTTTTGGTTTCATTTCATTAAGAATACGATGAAAATTTATTTAAACATTAATTAATAGGACTTGTATCATGTCAAATTTCAGGAACTCTAACATTTCTTCCTGTTGAATGTTAGTTAATGTGACACATTTAGATATAACTGTCTACTGAGCTGTGTGTTCAGAAAATAACGGGAAATGTTTTTTTTTCGCGGATTTGGACAGTCTGATAGTCAAGATTTTGTTTTTATTATGTTGGTATGCAAGCCCCTTTAAGAATGATGACATTTTCACCCGTGTTCAATTGTTTAATATTTGTCTATGTGGCAGACGCTAAGGTAGGACGGACGGTGAGATATTTATTTTTATTAATATAACGATTGTACGGAAAGTTTTACACGAGCGGCACAGTAATGGGCAAAAGGCTGGTCGAATGAAAGGTTGTGGGAATTGGCGTGTGAAGGGATAGGAAGAGAAGAGAGTGAGGCAGAATTGCAGGAGTACCGGTGATTATTCATTCGAATAGGTAAGGGGGTAATGCATTTGCCTCTGTCAAAGGAAGTGCAATGTCTGCATGGAGAAAGATAAATTATGTTTTTTGATAGGCAATTAGTGTGGGAACGTGGTGAGGGGGCAATGAGAGAATGTAGGGAGTGGGGAGTAGACCTAATAAGAAGACAGGTTTAACATCGGGGATGGTTGCAAGTAGGGGAAATATCAGGAAATTTGTCACGGGGGGGGGTGCCGAAGGGTTGGTGGATGTAAGAAGGTTTTTGAGATTGGCGGGTCGTCTCTTTGCATGACATGGGCATTGGGGTAGTAAGGATGAGTTCGCGTCATTGTCATGTCAAATAGGAGATCGTTCTTCAAGAAAGGTTTTCAGTCTGTGTGATCCGGGGAAATAGGTGGCGCAAAGGTTGAGTCCTGCGTCAGATGTGAGCTTGTTATTTTGTGGTGTGTGTGGTCGGGTGGAGTGGCGCATTTTATTTTTTTAGTAGCTTTTCTGGGTAACCGTATTTGAGGAGTGCAAGATGTAGATTGTCAAGGTATTTGTTGAGAGTGGCTGTTGTGTCGCCAACCACGCGACATTATTCTGGTGTAAGGTGTAGGATCGCACAGAAATTTTGAGTCTCGAACCCGTAACCTAAAACTTAATCCCCCAAGTGGTTCATTAACATTCCAAGATAATTTTTCAATTCCTCATCAAAATACTGGAATCTTATCCACTGATAATTTGTTTTTTCCATTTTGTGTATGTTAGTTGAACTTATTGCTCTGGCTAATCTAGTGTAACCTGCATTCATTTTCATATTTCTGTGTCGCGTGCTACTGTTTACCGTCATTGCCATGCCTAGTTATTCCCCGCTAAACCATTTCTCTTCCCATTTTGAGTCGACTTCACTAAGGGGTTCCACTACCCAAAATGTTTTCGATCCTACTGTGCACTCCATTGAGCCTGCCACCGCAGCCTCTCCTACAGGGAATAATCCATTCACAAGCAACACATTGGGGAACCATGTCTATTTCATTCTGAATTTTAGCGGTGACGATGATGTGACGGTCGAAAACTTTTTAGAATTCTTAAAAATCACGAGGCACCTTAGCTCTTAGAATGAAACATATACTCTTTGCGTAACCCGTTTACACCTGCATGGGCCGGAGGCAGAATATGCTTTGGCCAATCCTCACATTCTAGAGAGTCTGAAAAGTTTTTCCAGAAACCCGCGTAAGAAGTTCTTAGCTCGCCTTATCCTCCTCTCCCTAGAACGGATGTTTTCAAATTGCGTTCAAGTACTGGCTTCAGCAAAAGTTAATACAGTGCAGAACTCAAGAAGCGCTCGCTTTTTGCCCCAAAATAACTCTGCCGGTAGTATACCCGCCTCGTACGAAGCTCCTATGCGGCCGAATGCTACAGATAACACCTCAAATACCGGATAAACTGCAAAATGCTTTTCCTGTGGGTGCGCGGGCCACATAGCTCGCGATTGTCGCTCTAAAACTCGAGCTTGTTTTAACTGCGGAGCAAGGAGACATATTTCCCGAGACTGTCCCCCGCTATGCATCGGAATATGTACGGAAGTTGGCCACCTTCCAATTAATTGTCCAGAGCGCTCAAACCGAATGGCCACGGGAAACGGGATGACCCCGACCAGCGGGTTGGGGAAGACCTCATCCTATCCATCACTCCAGTGAAAGGAATGACGATTAGCGTGCAGATTATAGGAAAATTACGTCACTTCCTTGTAGACACAGGCGCGGCGGTCACGATACTTCACGAAAGAGTGTTCCTTTTAGATACATTAGGAATAGCCCCGTACGACCGCGCGTGAGTGAGAAGCGCCTCAGGTCATGTATTGATGACAAACGGTCAGAGTCGCGTACCTTTCTGTATAGACAATCGTGTTTACCCTCATGATGCTTTAGTAATAAATCTAGGGGACCCACTCAATGAAGGCATATTTGGCTTGGATTTTATGAAAAAGTATCGTAGCTAGATTTATTTGAGAACAAGACCATTAAATTTGAACCTGACCACATGATGTCTTTAGAATCTGTTTGCAGTAAAGGTGAGGAAGTAGATTTCATTTCGTGCGAGAATCCCCCATTAGGACCCTGCGAAGAGGCCGACACGGTGCAACACTGTTTCATAAACTGAATGACTTCGTGGAGAAAGGCGATGGGACGGGTTCAAGGAGTTCCCATTAGTCCGGCTACTTTTACGATGAGGAAAATGTGCTATAGAAAGTTGACCCTTTGGAGATTGAACCAAATTTTACAATATGTGCACCCAAAAATATGCGGAAATTCATTTTGACTCGTTGCCACGATAATCCCCTTTCAGGAATCATCGCGGAATCGAGAAAATGGTGGAAATCGTCCAGCGACACTTCAACTGGAAAGGCTGTTATTCGGACACCCTCCAGTACGTTCAGCATTGCATCGAATGCCAAAAGAGCAAATTACGCGTGAATAATATTCCATTACAGCCAGTGGTTGAAGCCGCCTACCCAATTGAGTAATTAGTTTTGGATATTGTTGGACCACTACCCCTATCCCTCCGAGTTAACCGATATCATTTAACTCGCCAAGATTATTTCACAAGATATCATGAAGCCTTTACCATTCTAGATCAATCGGCCAAAACAGAAGCTGGATTTTTTGTCGAGCACATAATTTGCCGTCACGGTGTGCTTAAATATTTACTGGCAGACAGAGGTGCAAACTTCACTTCAGAACTAAGGAAAAACGTTTGCAGGGAACTGAAAATAAAATCTATCTTCACTTCTCTCCATATAACCCCGCCTCAAATGGTCGTCTAGGGCATGCACACCATTCCTTTGCTTCCGTGACTCCCCATTATGCAGCCCAAGACCACTCTGATAGGGACGAACAACTGGGCTTTGCATTGCTCACTTATCGAGACAGCAAGCACCAAGCAAGCACCAAGTGGTCAAGCACGGAAGTTAGTTTCCCGGTGGAGAGGACCCTCCAGAACAGTTAAAGTTAGAAGCTCGGTTACCGCAGACATAGAGGACCTGAAAGACGGAAGAAGTCTCCTAGCTCATATGCGTAACCTTTTACCCTCACCGCTAGATAATCCCTTACCCCTGTTTTTAGGTGGCGGCATGACATGGAAGCCCTACAACTACAGACCATGCACGAGCCCTCGAAGCAACCGAACCTAAATACAAATTCTCAGTCGTTTCCTCCTCTCCATAACCCTTGGCAAAACCATGAAACCGAAATCGTGGAGACCCCTCAATCATCTCTTAACTCTCCCCCAACCTCCGATCAACACCCTCCGCCACCCTCTGGACAACACTCTCCCTCAATCAATGACCAATCATCAACCGCAAATATAAGAACTGCTCTATTGAGCATAATTACGAAACTTCTCTCTCCTACTGACAATAAAACCCTTATTAGAATCTTCACCAATGACCTTATACCAGCCCTTCTTCAACTTGTAAATGGTGCCTAATTCACAAATAAACAACCACTTCCTTAAAGTTTTACAATGGAACATAAATGGCATAAAAAACAAAAAACAAAAGCTTGAAAAACCACTACAACACGAAGGCGAGCCCTTCAAAAGCTCCTATTTACCAAAAATATCGCAATTCACTCACCGCCTTTACCTACCCCCTTCCATCATCACCCCCACTCCTCCAATATCCTGGATAAAGTTCTATTATCCGCAGATATCGCATTCCAAATCCTTAACCTAGATAACTCAGCCTCGGACCAATGCCCCATACTTTACTGCGTTCCTACCCTCCTTCATACAACCAGAACCAACTAGAAGAGTTAATTGGAAACTATTTAAAGAAAACTGCTTGGCCATTAACCTTAACCCATCTCCTGCTAGCACTCCAGACAGCATAGAGAAAGCGGCTCATGATTTCACAAGCACCTTAACCAAAATCATTCATCGCTCTTGCTACCCTCCTTATCCGGCCTCCATCGCTGGTGCCACACTACCTCTGGATATATTGCGCCTAATTTCACTTAGAAACAAGGCCAGAGTCCTCTGGCAACGCACTCATCTCTGCCAAGATAAAATCGGCTTCATTGCACTTCGAAACCTTGTAACATACAAAACTAGAAAACATTGGGAAAAAACTTGGCATGAGAAAATAAGTTCACTCTCACATAAGGATAATTCAGTATGGACCCTAGCCCACTGTCTGCAAAGGAAAAAGGTACCCACCCCGCCAATACCACATAATGGGAGAGCACTATACAATGACTGCTACAAAGCAAATACCTCTGCCGACTCCTTCGAATGCATTTTTAAAAACAATAATACATCCTTGTTGGATTCAGAAGCGTTGATCAGCATCTCTGGCCTGTCACTTTGCCCATTCCAAATATTCCTGGAAATTACTCCTCAAGAACTTTACTCCATTATGTCCCACTCCAAAACCAAGTCATCACCGGGACCCGATCAAATCTCCTACCTTCACCTGAAAAACCTTCCTAAATCTTTTATCAAACACCTACTCTCTATCCTCAACGCCTGTCTTTCCCAATCGTACTTCCCATAGGCATTGAAACCAGCTAAGATAATACTCCTTCCAAAACCCGATAAAAATCCTTCTTATATCCTGAACTATAGACCCAGTGGCCTGCTCCCCTGAATGGGCAAACTTCTAGAAAAATGCATCTTAAGCAGGCTACAAGAAGAAATCTCGGCCATAGACTTGATCAGACCTGAGCAAACTGGCTTCCGCCGTCGCCATTCCATTACTCAGCAAATAACAAGATTGGTTGAACAGATCACTTTCGGCTTCAACATCCACAAGCACACCCAAGTAGTCTTCCTTGATCTCCAAAGAGCTTTAACAAGGTCTGGCAAACTGGTTTAATACATAAACTGCTTAAAACTGACATATCAGTATACCTAAATAAGACCATCCCCTCCTTTCTTTCAAACCGCACATTCTTTTTAGCCCTTAACAATGCCAAATCAACTACCCGGTCCATATCCGCAGGCTTTCCTCAAGGATCAATTTTGTCACTCGTTTTATTCAACCTTTACATTAACCACCTCCCCTCCATCCAAAAAGCTACCTCTATGCGGATGACTCAGCTATAGCGTCAACTTCCTTTGACCCAAATCATGCCGCAAAAAATGTCCAAGAACACCTTAAGAGCATAGCAGAGTGGATGACTGATTGGAAACTAACCATAAACACCACAAAATGCGTAAACGTAAACTACGCCAGAAAATGGAAGAAACATCACATCACTCCTATCCACTATGGCAGGGAAATAATCCCCCAGGCATCATCGGCTAAATTTCTTGGTGTACAAATGGACAGTAAACTCACTTGGCAAGCACACACTCAATATGCACTCGACAAGGCCAATTCAGCCGCTTTCTTATTTTTTCCCCTCATAAAATGCACCAGTCCCCTTTGTCTTCTCACCAAGGTACTGTTATTTAAATCTATGATACCCCCTATCTGAAGGCTACCCAGCCTGGGGTTCAATAGCCGCAACCAAATTGAATAAATTGACACGCTTCCAAAATAATACTCTACGAACCCTTGCCAACGATGCCTGGTTTGTAAGAAACTCAGATATTCACATGGATCTAAAAATACCGGACCTTCCAACATATCTAAGCGACCTAGCCACGTCATTTCAACAAGCAATAGGAAATACTGGTAACCCATTATTAGAACCTTTATGAGATTACCCTGATAATCCCCGTATCAGATACAATTGTGCTAAAGCAAGCATAAATGGGCAGTCATAATCTCCAAATATAATACTGTCACAAACTGCACTAAAATATACTCACTAGCTTAACTTCGCCCATGAACCACTTATATCCTATGACCATTGATCATCATAGCTGGATATTGGTATAAGATGCACCTAACGGCGCAGTCCATAAGCATCGATTGGTCGGTCGGTAGCAGGACCCCCATTCTTCTTTTGCATCAACAACGCACCAATGAAAAAACGTGGAAAAAGTGAAAGAAATTGTGTTTACAATTTAATCAGCATAATCAATATATTCAGAGTGAAAACGATTGAGAATGTATGGCAATTTGCAATTGGCACATTCTAATTAAATTATTTTTATATAGAATGTTTTGTGTATTAAAAGCGAGAGAAACAGCAACTCTTCTTCATAATTTTTGAAATTTGAATTACAAACAAAGCGGCAAATGAAAGTTGCTCAGGATCAGTCACACGCAAATGAAGTCATCGACGATTTAGAATTATTAATTCCTGTTGAAAAACAGGATGACGAAACAACATGGGGATTAAAATGAAATGACGTAGAAACTTTAGGCATGATTTACGAATTCTTTTAACCATATTTTTTTAACACACGAAAATCTCCTCCCGTTCATAAAATCACATGTCTGTTCTTAGCGGCTGTGACATGCTTGGAAATGGCAAGAATGATCAATGCAAAACAACATACTAATTTCATTAGTACTAATTTCTAATTTCATTAATAGTATTTATACACTACCAATCTATAAAACTTGATTTTTTTTAAACAAAAGAATCAGTACAGTGGTCAGCATATAACTTGATTTCCACAGTTATTAGTTCAATTGAGTAATCATCAATTATTGCCCGAAAGCATTGAAGAATTCCAGCAGTTTCATCAATCTCTAAATGAACAGGATGGGAAGCAGTCAAAGGAAATCTTGGAAGTAGTGATTAGTGATGTTGCTGGGAATCCATCGGACACCACAACACTCACGCATCAAGCAATTGGGCAATCAAACCTTCTTCATAAATCTGGGAAAATATGTCCGTTTCTGGATGTTTTATTCTGAGGTAATGAAGATTAATATTTAATATGTTTGTTTTAATTTGAGTTTATAAATTGTCCAAAATTAAATGACAATGAATGCAAAAATGAATTAATAACTGTTTAAATGAGTCTGCCATTAAATTCGTTTGATATTTTATAATTTTTGAACACAAACTTTATAATTCAAGGAGACTTCTCATCATCTTAAACTGTTCCAATATTTCATAGAAATCTGTTTTGATTTATTCTGAATTTTTTATGAAAATAAAGCCTGTAAAAATAAATAAAATATACTCAATGAATCTGTATGGAATCAGTCATTATTAATTGGCTTTCAAATCGCGTGCATTTAAAACAATTGACTTTTATATGTCATGCTTATATTCTAAAATAAATGGCATTTCTAAGCCAATAGATGCCAATCAAATATAATGAAGATGAAGAAATGAATTCATTTTACAAACACTGTAATTAAAAAGGAGTGCTTCATAATATGTGATTTGTGGCACCCAATTGGGTAATTGCAAAATGGCTATGGAAATAACTTAAGAAGCCCTATCTTCTACCGAGCGTGTATTAAATACAGTTTATTTTACGTTTAATTTTTCAATATTGAATCTTTCAATAAATTGTATTTTAAAAATCCACTTTGAATAATTTGGTCTCAATGTATTGGTTGATCATGGAATACATTATTAAGTATTATTTTCAATTTATATTGACACTGTTTACAGCTGTAGGTTGGCACTTGATTCCTGTTCAATTCCATCCAAAACATAGACCATAATTACTTCAAAAAGGAGCATTAACATATATATTTTCTACGCTTAGATGGATACTCCAGTCAATTCAAGCAGAGTTTATGATCAGAACAAATTAAAAGACAACTATCTCAGCAGCTGGTAATCTTGTCGTGAATGTAATTTGATGTTCTCCTGAATTTGAAAGGTATATGTTTCATAAAAGATCTCACCAGTCCATTCTTTCCATGTGTGGCGTAAATAGGATGAAGTTCAAATACACATAAATAACCTTAAAATAGACAATGAGACAGTTCACCTCAAAGAGGAGATGTATTCTTCCAAAGAGTGCAATACAACTCTTGGTTACGGTAGATCCTTTAATGTCACCCATTAAATCACAATGCAATCAAATAATTTGTGCGTTCTGAATCTGAGAATGAAAACTATATAGCCTTAATGAACGTGTATTGCGTATTTCTGAAGGTAAGCGCAGTACGCTCAAAGGCATTAGCGATAAGTGAAATTTAAAATGTGACAGAACAATCTAATACATTACTTGAGAATTAAGTTTGTTTGGTTTGAACATTTGGTGGCGACGTCACCATGGCAATAGTAACAAAGAAGTGAAGAACGAAAGGTTTCAAATTGGAGTTTGGATCCAGTCTTATTTCATTAATGAAATACAGTATGCTCTTTACAGTTATATGCTCTTAATATTCTCGTTTATAATGTAAAAATAGTAAAACAATGTTGTTTGAGAAAATATTTGATTTTAAAATTATTTCTATTCGGTTTAAATCATTAGAAGTCAGATTAATTAATATTTCAAACAACAGAGCTCCTTATACTTGAACGAAATTCTAGATGGTAACTTTGCAAAAATTTATATCTATTGTCGCAAGTATGCGAAATGGTACTCCTTCCCTGGCTCCTCCGAATGTCCCACGTGACCAAAGACAATGTTTCAAAAGTATTCCTCCCCTGACTCCTAAATTGGGTATAAAAGCCCTGGTCGCCGGGCAAAAAGCAGTCAGTTGGTTATCTGGCGGTGACCGGTAGGGCACGATGATTCGGCTATGTTGCGCTTGTCGCGACAGTGTGTCCTATTCCTGACTAAACTTAAAATCCTACTAAAGTAAGACTGGTTCCCCCGGTGCAAGTAGGGACACCGAAGGATAGATAATCACGGCGCACGCGTTTGCTTTCGCTGCGGTAAAACCGGTCACATTGGTCGAGCGTGTAGAGAGAGGGAGAGGGGAACGAGGCCGTCTTTGTGTTTAAATTGTGGAAATGAAAATCATATGGCTAAAGATTGCCCGCTCTTGAAATGCGGCATTTGTCAAAGGACTGGCCATCTTCCCAGACGCTGCCCGAGGCGCGAAAATCCCTTCGTGGCGGGAAACGCCGATCTCCCGGCTGGGAGGTGGGGACAGATTTAATTCTAGTGGTAACTCAAGAAGCAGGATGGACAATATTAGTTAATAATTTTAGGAAAGAAAACAATTTTCTAGTGGAAACGAGAGCAGCCGTTACCATCATTGATAGTAAAAAATTTCCTTTTGGCCAATTAAGGAATTCTGATTACAATTCTCGGGTGCGAAGCGCGTCAGGTCATCCCTTGCCAATCATCGGAGAGAGTTCGTGCAATTTTTGATTGATCATAAATTATATCCCCATGACATCTTAGTAGTGGATTTGGGGGAAACGAACTATGACGGTCTTCTAGGCCTTGATTTTATGAATTCCAAAGAAACTGCGGGAGATGCCGCAACAGTAACTTTTAACGGAGTCATCCGCTAATGTGCATTTCAATGCAACAATTTCAGAGTGTAAAAATCATTCGCCTTGACTGGGATTCGAACCCAGATCCCTCAATATCCGGTCGAGTCCTGTTGTTCCCTTAAAAGCCCCAAAATTTCAGAGTTTAAGAGGACGCCTCGGTAGCTTAAGTGGCTAAAGCACTCAACCGGATATTGCGGGATCTGGGTTTGAATCCCAGTCAAGGCGAATGATTTAAACGCTCTGAAATTGTTGCCTTGATTTTATGGTTTGTTACGGGAAAAGTATATCGTTCAATAAACGGAAAATAAGAATGGGTGAGGGACACGAGACATAGCTTAAATCTAATTGCGTAACATCGCAGATGAACGAGCCCATAGGCGCCCATGAAATTGGAGTTTCCGAAGAGGTCAAGGCGTTTGATTCTTTCATTTATGGTATAATTAATGGCAATGATTCGCAAATGGCCACGTATAATTTAGCATCCCTTGAGGAAAAAACGATAAGCGACACTAAAAACCAAAGTGCTTTTCCGGCAGAGATAATGAAATGTAACTCGCGAATAAACGGCAGTATGGAGGGAATTTGTTTTCAAGTAACGACGGAGGAATCGACAGAAGGGAATAAGGATAACGGATCTCTAAATAAGGATTCACAGAAATTAGCAGGGGTGGCGAAGGCCGAAAGAGTCATAGAGAGGTTGCCACCCGCGTCGCAAGCAAGCTGCACCGCTGGGGACGAAGTTAATGGCGATGTCTTCGAGGTTTCCACCGACTCCCGGTTTGGGATAAAGAAGTCGGGTGATGATTGTGTTTATTCGCCAGTAAGAGAGGATAGATTTGTTGTCCCCTTGTGCGATGGCAAAGTTCGCGAAACTCAGACCGGCGCTAGTAATGGGGTTGGCCGATCGAGCAAAATTGTATCAGAGGAATCTATTAGAGTAGCGCCGTTATCCGTTGTGTTGTCGAAGATAAAGAGTCAGATGGTTGAAGGCAAAGAAGTGCGAGTCATTGGAAGCGAGAGAGATTTATTTATTCTGCCGAGCATTGCTTCGGTGTCACCTGAAGGCAATGTCCCCATATTACTTTGTAACATTCGTAGCAGCGAACAAAAGGTAAAAAGGGGCTATGTAGTTGAGGTGGCGCCATTCCGGGAGGAAGTTCAGGCACCCCTCACTAACTGGGTAGACGCTGAGGACGAAAACTTCTGGCCAGATCCTTCCGCGCGTAGGGGCACGTGTCCGCTCTCTAAACATCATTCTTTAGGGAACCCGAGACGAAGAGGCAGTTAATCCGCGTCCGAGAGTTAGGCCCTGATCGCGTGAAGGGGGTTGGACCGGCGCAAAAAGAACGCACTGCGTCAATCGCTCGAATCAGTGAGAGTGCCCGGCTTGGATAGAATGTCACCCCATCCCTTTTCGAGGCACTACCCTCTCGGCGGTAGATGGAGTTGAAATCTCCGCCCAATATGGCCCTCCCCAAGAAAGAATACTGGTAGGGGAGAAGGAGTTCATTGAAATATGTTTCGCGCTCGGCCCTCGCGCGCTCACCGGAGGGAGCGTAAAGGTTCGTGATATGGATACCATTCACGATAGCGAACGTTTTTTGGTCTGAAGCGTGGCGGCGAACATGAGAGAACGGAATGCCATTTCGGACTAGGGTGGTGGTGCCAGAATGACTTTCGGCGAAATTGCCGAAAGCCTGAAAGATGTTTGTATCCCAGAGTATGTCCTCTTTTACCTCTTGAAGGAGGATTACATCAGCCCTGAGATCGCGGAGAAAACGTTGGACTGCACTTTTTAAAGCGCTATAAACACCAGCAATATTAAGCGAAATAATATTAATTGGTGGAATGAGAGGACAGCTATGGGCACCGGACATCACTTACCAGAGTCCTGGTCTTGGCTTACGTCGCTTCGGTCGCCGCTCGAGCCCAGGCAACAACAGCTTCGCCGCATCCCGGGACGCTTCGTCCGACGGGCCGACGATCGAGGCCTCGAGTTGTCACTGCATACCTCCCCCTCGACCTCGTCCGAAGAAGAAGACCCAGCCGTGGTCTCTACGAAGAGCGGGTTACTCGGCAGCGTTCAACGGGGGGCCTTCTTTTAGGCAGCACAGCTGGTAACCGGCCCAACCCAGGAGGTAGCCTCGGGGGGGCCGGGAGCGGACTGGAGGTCATCTGCCGAAGGGGCTCCGTCGGGAGAAATCGGAGGAGATCGATCGACATGGTCCACCTCTAGAGGAGCCCTGGGAATATTCCCTACACCTTGGCTTTCCTCCACCTTGGCCTTCTTGGTTGCAACGGGCGCAGGTGCGGCGCTGACCCTCGTAGATGATGATGGCCCGGTTGCCGCCAATGTGGAGGTACGACGGGATATTTCTTTCCACCGTCATCCGCACCACTGTCGTACCTGTCAGCACGCGCGCCATTTTGTCGCCCTCCCACCTATTCTCCCACGAGCGATGGATTTTTCCAAAACGTTGAAGCTCACTTGTTATATCTTCCAATGGGGTCTCCACGGGAAGACGAAGAACCCCGACATTACAAAGGCTACCGAAGGTCTCGTCAATGGTAATCGTCGTCCTCGGATCGTTAGGGATGGAAACGGTAGCTTTCGTGGGATATAATATAGAATCCTCTTCATAGTAGCTTCAGTTGCCAACTTCAGGAATACCAAATGGCGGTTATATCCAAATTAGATATCCACAATCTCTTCCGGTGTGAGGCCCAGTGACTCTAGTGTAAGGAGGTGGACCTCCAACGGAGCAGGGGGCTTCGCCTTATCGTCAATTTGCAGGGCGAGCGTGTCCACGTGATGTACGACCATTTTGAAACAAATCAAATTGAGCACGCCAGCGCGAAAAAAGGGAGAGCGCACCGAAAGCACTCCAAGAAAGAAATAAACACTCGTGCGCACTCCCTCCCCGCTACACGCAACCGTTGGTAGCAAATAAAAATGAGCCTAAGCTCTACACCAAGAGTCAAGGCCAGTCTTGATCCAGTAAACAGAACGAAAGCACGGCCTTCCCGGCAGCAGAAGTCGAGAGTCAAACCGCACGCTTCTTGATGAACTAGGCGGTCAACCGCCGCTCGACACAAAACACGATCGGAACCTCGACTGCCGAGAGAGTCCGGCAGCGCCGCTCTCCGAATCCCGGCGGCCGAAGCCTCGGACGCCGGGGAAATTGAGACACTCGGTGAACACAGGCTGGACATGCCTGTGCTCTGCTATCGAGGCCTCCTCTTAAACTCAGAAATTTTTAGGGTTTTAAAGGAACAAGATTTTGTGACGAAATACCGTACATACAATGCCACAGGTATTCGTAGTCGTGTGCGGGATGCGCCACACTGTTAAAGAGCCAACTTTTAAACACTTATCTGTTAACACCTTGACAAATTCCAAATAAACTGCGGGAGATGCCGGATGTGTCCGTTAAAAGTTAGTGTTGCGGCATCTCCCGCAGATTCTTTGTCTCGTTTCGACTTTCAAATCATAGCGTAAAAGCAGTGAGGCGACATATTTTGTCGTCGCGTTCATAGTTTTTTTTGATATTTTGATCTTTCTCATCTTTGGAATTGATTTCAATCGCCTGGCTCTAATCTTCTGCATACTTACGGTAGATATAGTCAAAAGCATTTATGATTCAATGCATTCATTGGTCGTTACTATCAATTATTTACCGCATGAATGGAGACTAATTTTTTTGCAAAATATAATTGAAATGGGTTCTTAACCCCTTAACATTTTCATTTTATAAATAAATATTCACATAACTTAAGACTGCTATTTTTTCATATTTATAATCACAGGTATGTGAAGCTATCTCTAAAATGACGATAAGTGCAGATGAAATGGAAATTATAAAATAGAAAGGACCGATATATTATTCAACTAATAAAGTATTCCTGTTGGAAATATATATATATATATATATATACATATATATATATATATATATATATATATATATATATATATATATATATATATATATATATATATATATATATATATATATATATATATAACCCTCCCCGGACTACAGCCTTGAGGTGGTGGAATGGCTCGTGCGTTCCGATGACCCCTAGAGCTGTGCTGGCGGGAGTAATAATAATTGCTCCTGGTAGGGTCACCAATGCCAGATAGGTCGAAGGTTAGGAGCCAGACGAAAGGTAGTCCACGCAGCGTCTGTTCCTCAGTGAGGCGGCTGCAATGGCGTCTGACCCCAGTGGGGCGGCCAGTAAGTGATGGTGTCACGTTAAAAACACTATTGAGGAAGGCAACGGGAAACTACCTCAATTACCATTCCAAAGATTCACATGATGGACTATACAAAGATTTTGAGTCCTGGCAACTACGAGGCTCGGCCCAATCGGCGTGTATCGTACCCGGCAGCGGGGGAGGCACTACTTTTTTGACCGTGTTGGTCCAAAACACTACCGAGGTATGTAAACTGTTCTACCTGCTCTAGTTTTTGCCCTCCTATTTTAATGTTTAGCTTATTATTTTTCTTTCTAGACAATCGCATAACCCTTGTTTCATCAATATTGATTCCCATCCCATACCGGTCGCACTGGATTTCCAAAGCACCAAACAACGCTTGCAATCCCTTGGCTGACTGACAAACCAAAGCTTGGTCATCAGCAAACCCAACTTATTCCACGAATTCCCCGCCCACCCTCATTCCCACCTCCAGCTCCTTCCATGCCTCCCCAATCACCTTCTCTGCATACAGGTTGAACAGCAATGGCGATAATGGGCAACCCTGTCCCACACCTCTTCCTAACACTGCACATCTGAACCCCCCACTCCCCACCTGCACCTGAGCAGTCCGCGATATGCACAGGCTGCGGGCCAGCCTCCCCTCCCTCCAATCTATTCCTATTTTCTGCAATATACTCATTAGTTTTTCCAAATTCACTCTATCAAACGCTTTTTCGAAATCTACGAAACAGGCAAATACATCCTGGTTGTGTTCTATATTCCTCTCAATTAATAATCTCATTACTGCAATGACATCACGCGTACCTCTCCCCTTCCTAAACCCAAACTGATCATCCCCTGAGTAATCATTTGCCCTACTCTCTATCCTTTTGTTTATGATCCTGAGAACAACTTTAGCTTCATGGGATATCAATCCTATCATCCTGTAGTCCTCACATGTCCTGTAGCCTTTACCTTTTTTTGGAATAGGAACTAAAACTGATCTCACAAAGTCTTCCTGCCAGATTCCTTCCTCATAAATACTCCGAATCACCCCATATAGTCTCTTCCTCCTAAACTTTCCTAAACATTTCAATAGTTCCGCGGGAATGTTATCCACCCCCACGGCCTTATTTAGTTTCATCTCCCTTAATGCCCTTTCCATCTGATTGTCTAGTATTCCTTGACCTAAGCTATCTTCCTCTACGTCATGTTACTTTTCAATGTCTAACTTTTTGGTCGAAGTTCTTTACTATTCACTTCTTCTATGTACTCCTTCCATCTCTCTTGGATCTTTCCTGCGTGAACTATTACCTTACCCGCCTTATCTCTAACTGTTAGTATAGATCTCCCTTTCTTACTTCCCGATAAAGCTTTAACCTTGCTGGACAGCGCACCGATTTCACCTTTCCTCTGTAGGCTTTCCATATCCTCGCACTGCGCCTTCCATCATGCTTCTTTTGCTTTTTTTGTTGCCCGCCTCAATTTATTGTTTAATTCTTTGTACTTTATTTTGCCTGATTCTGTATTTACATTCTTCCATTTCCGCCGCTCATCCATCTTTGTAATCTTCTCATCCGTGATCCATGGTTTCCTAGTCCTATTAGCGTTAACGTTTCCAATAGTGTCTTTTGCGGCTTTAGACAACCCTTTCTTAATACTTTCCAATTTTTCTTCGATAGTACTAAGCCCTTTACCATCCTCCATGATTTCCTCGACCGCCTGTTTGTATTCCTTCCTTTTCAAACCATTTAATGCTTCTACATTCCATTTTCTGACTCGCCGCCCCTGCCTTATCTTTTTGAAACGGACGCTACATTTCATAACAACTAAATTGTGGTCAGAGTCCGCATCCGCTCCCGGGAAGCTGTGCGAATTTATCACACTGTTCCGAAACCTGTGTATGACCATGATATTATCCAGCTGATACCTTTCTAAGTCACCTGGCATTTTCCATATATACATGCGTCTTTTGTGGTGTCTAAACCAAGTGTTGGTGATGACTAACCCCTGTCTCCTGCAGAACTCAACTGCTTTCTCCCCGCTGTCATTCCTTGTGCCTAAACCATAGTCCCCGACCTCAACACCATCTCTTCCTTCTCCTACCATAACATTCCAATCCCCCATCACTATCAAATGTTTCCCTGAAGGAACACACGCGATCATGTCCTCTAACTAATCGTATATCCTATCGACCTCTTCTTCCTTATGGTTGCTCGGTTGCATGTATACCTGAATAATAACCAAGTTTGTTGGTTCTGCTTTTATCTCTACTAGTAATAACCTATCCGTTACCTGCTCTGTGTTGACTACGCTTCTTCCTACCTCTTCATTTAATACTATGGCAACCCCTCGTTGGCTCTCGTCCCCGCCGGTGAATATAATTCTATAATTATCACTCCAGTAATTCCCGCTATCTTTCCATCTCACCGCGCATAGACCTAAAATATCTACGAGGGTCATCCGGAAAGTAGTACCCGTTCGTGCCGCATGAAGTGCTGACGACGCGAGTAGCCGCTGGACGAGGTCAGATAGCTTCAGTGGCTTGTCTGCCTTCTCTGAGCCAAGTTGCGTGACGCTAGCATTGCCTGTGTTGTTTCTGTGATTGTTTACAATGTTTAAAAAAATTGAGAACGCCGCCAGTTGTGAAGTGAGGGCAGTGATTAAATTCCTCAATGCAAGAAACGTTCGCCCATGTGATATTCATCGCCAATTAAAGGAGGTGTATGGAGACAATGTAATGGACGAGTCGTCTGTTCGGCGGTGGTGTCGCAACTTCAACATGGGGAGGGGGAACACACACGACGATGAGCGTTCGGGGAGACCGTCTGTCATTACAGACCAACTGGTGAGCTCAGTTGACGAATTCGTGAGGAACGATCGGCCATCCACCGTATAGCCAGGACTTGGCCCCTTCAGATTTTCATCTCTTTACAAAGCTTAAAGACTTTTTGGCAGGAAAAAGATTTGACAGCGATGAAGAACTTAAAGAAGGAGTGACCCTGTATCTCAATGAGCTGGCGGCGAAGGACTATGCAGCAGGAATACAGAAACTTGTCACACGTTATGACAAATGCCTTAATTTGCTTGGAGATTATGTTGAGAAGTAGTTTAAAGTATCCTCTTTCAAATAAAATTTTTTATGTTTGTTAATATTTACTTTTGTGTCTTTATTTCACGAACGGATACTACTTTCCGGATGACCCTCGTATATTTCCCCTTTCCATCTGTCGCTTAACATTCTCTATTTTCCCTGTCCTCATCATTGTCTTAACATTCCCCGTTCCTACTCTAGTGAAATTTGGTCATCTTCTCCTGCGTCTTCTGTCCTGCTGCTGCTGGTTTTCCCTTGCAAGGGTTTCATGGGATGACGACGGTGGAAGCCTTGCCTTCCCCGCTGCTGGGCACAACACACAGCAGATTGGACTGAGCCCTGTAGTTTCCAGGACACAAAATTTCTGTTCAGTCCATTATTTAAATCTGGGAATGATAATAGAGGTGGTTTCCCATTGCTTTCCTCAATAGTGTTTTTAAAGTGACACCATCACTTACTGGCCGCCCCACTGGGGTCAGACGCCATTTCAGCCAACTCACTGAGGAACAGATGCTGTGTGGACTACCTTTCGTCTGGCTCCTAACCTTCGACCTATCTGGCATGGGTGACCCTACCAGGAGCAATTATTATTATTCCCGCCAGCACAGCTCTAGGAGTCATTGGAACGCAAAAGCCCTTCCACCACGTCAAGGTTGTAGTCCGGGGAGGGGGTTATGTATATATTCGATGGTTTCTTGCTCAAATTTGTGGAAGTTTATGTTCAATAAATGAAGAACACAATGTATCTCTCCACCATTCTTAGAAAGAACAGAGGAAAAAACATATTGTGTTCTTCATTTAATGAGGGCGGTTTTTGCCTGCATAGGTTTGACCTTATTTAAGGGACGATCGATGGTCATCACTCCCTTTGGTGGGGGTGCGGGTGGAAAGATATTGGAGACTTTTAGTGATTATCTTGAAATTTAGCAATAACTTCAGTCTGAGAGATTTGAGGTGGCCAGCAAAATAATATTACTCTTCCATTCCCCCCTCCTAAAATTCTTAAAAGAATACATTTACCTTCCAAATGGCAATTACTGACCGGGTGAATGGCATATAGACAAATATGCAAAATATTCTTAGAAAGATTAAGGTTATGGATCAAAATAGAAAATTGGGAAATAAGAGCATTGCAAATTATGGAACCAAGAGGTGTGTATGGACGTTTGTGAAATAAAGTAAAAATCCTTGATAAGACATACGTAAAAATTCAGCCGATTAACTTTTATTTTTGGTAAAATAGCAAAATGATAATGTAAACAAAGAACTGGATCATGGTAGCCAGAACTTAAAATTTCATGTAAGTTTTAAAATGGCAGTAATGTAGATAAATTAGATGTATTTAGAGTATTTATAAAATATTACCAAAATAAATCTCAATAAAGTTATTCTCTGATTTCTATTTTTAAGGATTTTAGGAATGATGAGGGGGTGTGTGTGAGAAGGTGAACCAAGGTCGAGAAAAGAGGGGGGCACACAGGGGTAGGGAAGTATTCCGAAGGCAAGGATGGAGCCAGGGCCAGGGAGGAGGGTTAAATTTTTAATTTTAATTTTTGGACCCATTTGACCAATGGTTTCCTGGGTCCACTTTTATTTTACTTCACAGTTAGTTGGGGATTCCTTTGAATCTTAGTTCCCCTTTTTATAAACAATAATCAGACATAAGGAAATAACATAAGTTATTCTAAAATTTTAACATCTACAGGTGCTTATATATGTTAGGAGTTAAACTATGATAAACAATTCCAGAAAAAGAAATCACTCAATTGACAAATAGGAGAATGCATTGCTACATTTTACACAAAATATTTTCCAGTTAGTTCACTTGTTGTGGTTCAGTATTTGCCGGTTTTCTTATTGCAAATTTTCAAAGCAGCTTATTGTTGTCCTTTAGGCAGAATGTAATCATTTTTCTAATGCTTGTTAGCTTCTCTTCCCTACTGTTCTATAAGAGTTGTCGCTCTGTCTCATAGAATACACAGTCCTCCACTCTAAGTTCTGCTGTCTTCTTTTCCACAGTTACACAGAGGGGTAAAACATTTCCCTATGAAGTGTAAGTAGGAGTTGAAGTTCCCATGTCCAGTTAACACTTGTGTGCTTGCTGAGGAGTGTTTAATATTTAATTTTATCTAGTCATCTATGTTCAGAAATATACGGTGCGTTTTCCTTCCCTTTTCTGTTCTGTTCCACTCATCGTTCCATTCTCTGTGTGTTTCCTCTCTCAGAAGTCTTTTTAATTTTGATATTTGTACTGCATTTTCTGCATCTTACGAGAGGTTAAAATACTCTATGTGTAATTTTTTCCTCCATTTGTTTAGAGCAATTCTTTCCCAAATTCGGTATTTTAGAGGTGGAGTTGCAGCCACTAGTGGAATAGCTGTTGCACATTGCTATCAAGCAGTCTCCTTTAGCTTTCTCTCGAATCTTGCGAGATTGACTCTGTGGGACCAAATTTTGCACCTATAAGTGAC
This sequence comes from Hetaerina americana, assembly GCF_022747635.1. Classification (NCBI taxonomy): domain Eukaryota; kingdom Metazoa; phylum Arthropoda; class Insecta; order Odonata; family Calopterygidae; genus Hetaerina; species Hetaerina americana. The sequence goes on along the minus strand of NW_027286843.1, from coordinate 18,365 downwards.
TATGGGTATTATTACTCCCTCATAAATGTTTTCCATTGGTTTGAGGCCATATGTAAAACAGCAAAGCCTTCTTGTGGCACCAAAGATAGTTTTAACCTTCGAGCAAGTATAGTTCACGTGAGATTGGAAGGTAAGTTTATCATCTATGTGTTACCGAGGTATTTAAAGGTCTTCGTTCTCTTTAGCTGTTTCCCATTGATTTTACATGCCGGGTTTCTTAATATACTTGCTCCTAGGGTCATGTATTGGCTTTTTTTATGGATAACTTCAGTTTGTTACTTTTTGCCCAGGTTTCTAGGATAAGTAGAGTTTTTTTCCGCCCACATTTCCAGCCCTTTTCTGCTGTTTCCAGGGATAGTTACAGCAATGTCATCGGCATATGCGATAATATCACACCTATCCGGGAGTTCTTCTCTTAAAAGCAAATTGGTTAAGAGGTTCCACAAGGTTGAGCCAAGAACCGAACCCTGTGGGTACCCCTTTGTGGCTACTTTAGAGAACTTGAGGTGTTTGCTGGAGTATTCTATCACGCGGTTGGTAAAATAATTTTTGACTAATTTTATTAGATTGTTTGAGACCCTTATATATTTTAGTTCTTTAATTATGGATGGCCGCCAGACAGAATCAAAAGCGCCTTTTAAATCTATAAAAACCACCACGGTGTATTTGCAATTGTTGGTAGTTAGTCTCACCAGTTAAGTCATGGCATCAATTGTGCTTCTCCCTGGAGTAAACCCGTATTGCTTGGGGTGGTAGATCTGGCATTCCCCAGTCTCTTCTATAATTCTCTTTTTAATTAGTCTCTCCATTAACTTTCCCAGCTCTGGGAGGAGAGTGATTGGTCGGAACGCTTCAGCGTTCGCTGGGTCCTTATGCTTATCCTTTACAATAGCGTGTAGCTTCCCAAGTTTCCAGGTGTTCAGAACGTATGAGAGGACTATACAATCATTAATGATATTGGTTAGCTCTCCTGAGATAGGCTGTCACAGTTTTCTTATTACAGTACCCGGAATCTGGTCGTGGCCGGGAGCTTTGCCATCTCTTATCAGGTAGATGGCTTCACTGACTTCCTCGTCTGAGAAGAGCCTTGCGGTGCTTTTCTCAAGCGGTTCATTGTACATTCTCCTGGTATACTTGTGGTAACAATTATCTGATTGATCATCATCAGGTAGAAGGGTGTCCAACATTTTGTCCATCCATTCTTCAATCAGCATTACCTCTCCCTTGTCATTTCGTCTAGTCCCTGGTATTGTTGGGAGTTTCAGTTTATGTCAGAAAAACTTGTAGATAAAGCCCCAGGAGTTGTCTCCAAAGTTTTGTCTAGCAAACTTTCTCCAAGCATTTTCTTTGGATTTTTTAATACGTTCCTCATATATCCTTAGCTTTGCTAGGTATCTCAGACAATGGATTCCTCTGTCCTCGTTTCGACTCTTTTGGAAGATGGTTCTCAGTTTGTGGACTTGCTTTTTGAGGTTGTTTAGGCCATCATTCCACCAAGGATGAGTTTTGCCTCTGTAATATCTTACTGGAATACTTGTTTTCATGGAGTTTTTTATAGCTTTAGTTAGTCTTGCTATATTGAGATCTATTTGCTCCATTGTTGGTGTCCATGGAGTATTCCCTTCCGAGGCTACTAGTTCGTTCAGGAAGGTTTCCTCAGATTTTTCCCAATCGGCATTTCTCAGTATATATCTCATTTTGGGTGTATCCCTGTAACTAGCTTCTTTAATGTCGAAGGTAATCAATTGGTGGTCACCGGTAATCTTCCCTGGCTGGACTTTCCAGTTGGTGATGTTTCGGATGATTTGGCTTTACCGATGGTCAGGTCTGTTGGATTTGCCATTCGGACTGGAGAAGGTAAACGGTTCTCCGATACAGTTAGTAATGTAAAGGTCTTCAGCTAGGACTAGTTCTTCAATTAATCTTCCTCTTGAGTCCGTAAACCTATGAAACCAGGTTTCACTTTTGGCATTACTATCTGTACATAGTAAGATTTTATGACTTCGATTTTTCTTATGTATTCTTTGAACGGTTTGATACACCTACTCGGAGGAAAATATGCACTTATTATTATTATTGAGCTTTTCCCTGACGTTATCACAGCGACTGCATGGTAGTCGTCGCGGTAAGGTGTTAACTCAAGAACGTCTAGGCTGTTGTTAAATAAGATAATGCTGGCGAAAACCTTATTTGCTGGATTACTTCATCTACATCTACATAATACCCCGCAAGCCGCCGCAAGGGCGTGTGGCGGGGGGTGTTAGGTCACCAACCGTAAAAAGGAAAAATACCACATGCAAAAAAACAACACGGAAAATTACACCCACAGCAGCGCACACACTCATGCAAAAATCCCTTTATCCAATACTCATGCAAACACATATACCGCAAAACAACTAAAAAACTGCACCTCATGATGCAGCACGAAAGCCATCCAACAACACGCAAGCCAGGACAAAACAAGCAAGAAATTGAAACACCACATGAAAATGCACCACGAAACACTCTATCCCCAAGAGTCTGTAAAAGGCAGGAAATGCGACCCAACGTTGCAGGTAGCAGGAATTTCCCCCCGCGGAGAGGGACGAGGGATTGAAAGGGAAACTTAAAAACAGATGAACAGAACACGAATGAGGTCATTCGGAAACAATGGGTTAGTGGAAGAAAATGCATTTAAATACAACTAATTATTTTTTAGACGCTGAGGGTGGCAAGTGGAATTTTTGCTATCTATAACCCTGCAGTTGCTATCCCGTATTGTCCGTGGGAAGAAGGAGTCCTTGAGTCGGCTAGTTCTGGCATCTATTTCCCGAATTTTATATGCATGATCCAAGCGACCAATGTATGTAGGAGTACGAATAATTTGCGAGACCTCGGTGCTGAAACATGCGGATCTGAATTTATTTAATAATTTCAATCTTGCATTGAATCGTCTCTCTTCCAATGATTCCCACCCCAAATCCATAAGCATTTCGGCGACGCTTTTCGTTTTATCGTAGGAATTTTTTACAAAACGGGCTGCCCGGCGTTGAACCTTCTCAATTTCCCGAATGAGACCTTTTTCACTCGGATCCCACACGCTGCATGCGTATTCTAAATGAGGCCTTACAAGAGCGTGGTAACAAGCACAAGCAAGGTACTTGGGATGCTTCTTGCCCGCATTCCCATCCCTCGTATTTTCCAGGTCTTTTGCTCTCCCGGTCTGATGATGTTCTCTCTCCCTCAGTTCTAATGTGGGCGTTTTGGCTCGTTGGGTGTTTATTTGCCCTATTTTGAGAATATGTTGATTATTCTCCATAGTCTATCGTACCGACTAGCCACTCCAACTTACTCTGAATGATAGGGCATTTGTTGTCATGGGAATTGTGGTCAAATTTCCCGTTTCCAGCTTCCACACAATTTATACATTATGTACTGCTTCCTTTTTCATTGCATTGCCTCGAGTCATGTTCCCCAGAGCAATGACTGCAGGTACTCTTATCACTCTTACATTCTTTTGCTAATTGTCCAAATTTCTGGCAAATATAGCATTGCAGAATTGTAAGGTGGTCGTGGACTTGGTGTGATTCATAGCCTTTATACACTCTTTTTTTGTCAGTAGTCTTTTCCTGGCCCTGGCGTCAACTTCTAACACCCAGTTTACTCTTGTGGCTTCTCTTTTACCAAATTTATACCTTAGAGCTACCTCGCTTTCTTCAGATAGGTCATTCTGCAGTTTGATACACTTAAGTACTTCTTCTTCCTTAAGTGTCTCTTTGACTCCCGTTATAAGGAGACGCGGCTTATTCCTTTCCTCTTTTTCCATTATCAGTTCTCTCTATCGGAAACAGTCGCAGCTTTTTAGTTTTTCCTCCAAATCAGAGTCGTTTGATTCTACCTTAATACCTCTATTCCTTATTCTTGCTCTTCTTAGAATTTTTATTCCCTTCTCTTTCGGATCTACTAGGTTTATAAGTTCCTTCTTTGTGTCTTCGCTGGTCTCGATCTTTTTACAATCGTCGGGTGAGAATATTAGAACGCTCTTTGATTATTTCGTAATTATTCGCTTTCTGCTGGGAAGTTCTACCTTAGTACCCTTCGAATCCAGCTTTCGAGCTGACACTATTTCGTAGAATGATGCTTCTTTCCTTGCTTGTGTCGGTATTTTTGCGATTTCTTCGCGTATTTCGCTTCTGATGATATGTGTTTTCCCAAGGATTTCGTCGGTTGTCGCTTTAGCTATCAGAATGTTATTCACTAATGTGGCCACACTGTCAAAACAGCCGAAGAGAGCACCAACACAGCTCATAAGTCCCCTTTTTTACCCTTGGCGATTCTTTCATTTGCTATCATTTGTTTGAGCTCGTTTACCTTAGTTTCAATTTTAAGTTTGATAGAGGAAAGGTCCTCACCCGGGCCGTTTTCCGAAGCCATGTTCAATAATTGCATGCTCACTCTAATTTCATATGTTGTTTTGGCCTGGGCTCATACTAAACATGCATACTGAGGTCACACTCAGGTCAGCAGGTCACAATTAAATTCTCACTTCACTAATTAAAACACACGCAAAGATATCTGGTTAGTGTCTCCCAAATGCGTCATGTACAAGTATATCGCCCGCCGTTACGGAGGAATCGGCTATTTCCGCTCTTAAAGTCGTCCAATCTTCACTTAATTCACTACGGTAGTTAACATTAATACTTTCAATTAGTACGCTGAGTTTGGCTGTCATATAGTCAGCCGTTCGGAAGTTATCGTCACTTCTGGTCTGTGGCCACGTGTTCCGGTTCACCTTAAAGGTCGTCTGATCGCCACCAAATTCACAACACAGGTTAACTTTTAAAACACCATTCTAACTCTTAAATATAATTAAGCTCACTGAACCGGTTCCCGAGTACTTCGGTAAAATCCGGTTTTTTAGAGGTATCTTGAAAAATTAACTACACCATTGTTTGTCTTTTTAGCTACCACTACTCTTCTGTTAAAGAACAGAACATTCGGGCACTTAACAAAGACACAAAACTTTATATCCCTTCACTATTTACTTTGAAAACACAGTTTTAAAAGACTAACTTGTTCGCTGCCGCTCGGATCGACACTACGGAGCTCCTTGCCGGCACGCCCGCCCAGTTCAACCAAGGAGATTGTACTCCCGGGGAGGAGGGTTGAAGGTTCTCGGAGGAGAACCTCCTCGTAATGGCCGAAGGTCGAATCGGCGCCGCGGAAGAATAGAGCAATGCACTCACGTTGGCCTCCCCTATCCCATCCCAGGGCACAACCTCCCCGTTCTGTCACGAGGGACGGTCACTCCGACCTCGCTCCCTCGTACTCTGGCTCTCGGATGCAACTAACAAGCATCTTTATCTAGTACTTATTGATTTTGAGCCAACCATTTGTTCACATATATGTGGATTTTGTATTACAGATTATAAGTTATTAAGGGAGACATATTCAGAGAAAGCAAAAATCCGAGAGACAATTTGACTTAGGAATAATGATGGGAGGGCAAATAATTTACGCATACTTTACTTGATTGAAAAATGCAACAAGAAATTGGTATTTAAATAAGAAGATAATATACAAGCGCAGTAAGAATGCAGTTGTGGCTTCCCAGAATGTTAGGTAGAGCGGCAATGACAGATAAAAACAGATAAAAATAGCTACGCCATGTTTTATTCGGCCAAAAACAAGAACTTGATAAGACGGGACCGGTTTTTAAATCAGTTTTTAATCAACCAAGCCTGTGTTAATTACGAGTACCTGGAGGAGAGATTGTGTAAGCTAAGATATATTCCTCTCAATTAATAATCTCATTACTGCAATGGCATAACGAATACCTCTTCCCTTCCAAAATCCAAACAGATCATCCCCTGAGTAATCATTTGCCCTAATCTCTATTCTTTTGTTGACGTCCCTGAGAAAAACTTAAGCTGCGTACGAAATCAAACATATTGTTCTATAGTCCTCATATGATGTAGTCTCTTTTGCCAATCAATTAAACTCTTCACTACCCGAGTTCAAAACCCGCTTAATTCATGTCAACGTGGAAGAAACTTGGACAGAATTTGTCAATATCATGCAAAAAGGAATCGTAGATTTCATACCTATAAAATACGTTAAAGCAAATCGCGATCCCAGGTGGTACAATAAAGACGTTATAAAAGCCCTTCGAAAGCAGAGAATGCTACACCCTAGGGTAAAGAGGGCACGCGTGAATACATCATCCCCTGAGAATAAACAATTGTGGGACACATATAGATCCTCTAAAATTTAAACCAAAACACAATTACGTAGCGCCTTACTGGACTTTAAACGCAAAGTACTTTGCGAGCACTTGGACACTGACCCCAAAACTTTCTGGTCATATGTTAGGGAAGTAAACGGGAGTAAACAAACCGTGGCTTGCTTAAGGGATTGTAGCAATATAATTCATACAGACAGCGATGGTAAAGCTAACATCCTAAATTCATTCTTCCGAAGCGTTTTCTCGAATGATGTTGCCACCGCATATCTCCAAGAATCAATACATACACTACCCATGGAAAAAATAACAGTGGACCAACAAGGAATTCTAAAATTGCTTAAGGAGATTAAACCCAACAAATCCCCGGGTCCCGAAAATATGCCAGCTAGGGTAATAAAACATTTAGCTCCAAACATTGCCCCGTACCTTGAATTCATATTTAACAAATCTCTCACAGAGTGCAAAGTACCTATGATTTGGAAAACCGCGCAAATAACACCTATTTTTAAAAGAGGTGACAGGGAGGACCCCAGTAATTACAGACCTATATCTCTCACTTCTATCTGTTGCAAAATCTTAGAGCACATAATTGTCAGTTCAATAATGAGACACCTTGATAACATTAACTTTTTAAGTGGCAATCAACACGGATTCAGGAAAACCCGCTCTTGCGAAACCCAATTAGGATTATTTACACATGATTTACTTTTATCGGGTGAGAGAGGTAGGCAAGTGGATGCCATCTTCTTAGATTTTCAAAAGGCATTTGATAAGGTCCCACATGGTAAACTCATTTATAAATTAAAGGTCGCGGGTATAAACAAGGGCGCCAAAAGTTGGGTTAAAGATTTTCTTTCAGAGCGGGAACAGAGGGTAGTCCTTGATGGCGCTAGTTCCGACAGCGTTCGAGTCACGTCGGGGGTACCTCAGGGAAGTGTAATCGGCCCGTTGCTTTTCTTGATTTTTGTTAACGATTTGAACCGCGAAGTGAAAAGTAAAATTAGGATGTTCGCGGATGACACGGCGATCTATCGGGAGATATCTGGGGATGAAGATCGTTTTATTCTAGCGCAGGATTTAGATTGCATTACTAAATGGTGTTCTAACTGGGGATTGACACTAAATTATAATAAATGTTCGGTGGTAAATTTCTTTAAAAGATCAACCGGATCTGCTTATAAATTAGCTGGAGGTGACCTAGCAGTAGGTGATACGGTAAAATACCAAGGTGTCACATTCACAAAATACTTAACTTGGGGGACTCACATACGTAAAGTCTGCGGTCAAGCATCTAAAAAATTGGGATTCATTAGACGCATTGTCGGAAAAAGTGACTCGAAGGTCAAAGAACGTTGTTACCACGCTCTTGTAAGGCCTCATTTAGAATACGCATGCAGCGTGTGGGATCCGAGTGAAAAAGGTCTCATTCGGGAAATTGAGAAGGTTCAACGCCGGGCAGCCCGTTTTGCAAAAAATTCCTACGATAAAACGCAAAGCGTCGCCGAAATGCTTATGGATTTGGGCTGGGAATCATTGGAAGAGAGACGATTCAATGCAAGATTGAAATTATTAAATAAATTTAGATCCGCATGTTTCAGCACCGAGGTCTCGCAAATTATTCGTACTCCTACATACATTGGTCGCTTGGATCATGCATATAAAATTCGGGAAATATATGCCAGAACTAGCCGACTCAAGGACTCCTTCTTCCCACGGACAATACGGGATAGCAACTGCAGGGTTATAGATAGCAAAAATTCCATTTGCCACCCTCAGCGTCTAAAAAATAATTTGTTCTACCTAAAGGCATGCTCTTCCACTAACCTTAGGTTTTTAGTTATAATAACCCATTCTTTCCGAATGACCTCATTCGTGTTCTGTTCATCTGTTTTTAAGTTTCCCTTTCAGTCCCTCGTCCCTCTCAGCGGGGGGAAATTCCTGCTACCTGCAACGTTGGGTCGCATTCCTTGCCTTTTACAGCCTCATCTACATCTACATCTACTTAATACCCCGCAAGTCGCCGCAAGGGCGTATGGCGGGGGGTGTTAGGACACCACCCGTAATTTAGAAAAGAAAAAGAAAACCGCATGCAATAACCACAAAATCATGTATAAAAAAAACATTGCATACATTCATGCATGAACACTTACACCCCACACACATGCAAACACTCAATCTACACCTTACATACACATGCACCTGAAAGTATACCTAACATCTCTATAGTGTTTAATTTTGTTCCGACTTGTAAATTCAACGTTTTTAATATTTTTAAAGTGACTTCGGTTTCTTGCTATTATGATTTCTGAATGTTCGGGGAAAGAATGAGTATTTGTACCTACCTGTCTTGGAATCTATCTCCCTTAGTTTATCTTTGTGGTCTGATCTACCTAAGTAGTGTGGGGCCATTATAATTCCTTCAGTGTCGTAGTAGTTTTGAGGGGAGGCGACCGACAGCTAAGGTCATTTGCGCCATAGGGGATGGACAGGAAAGGATGAAGGGTGGAGAGAAACCCGGCGTCGGCATTAGCCTACTCTTTACGAAAGGCGCCAAGGGGTCCGCAGTTTAACGTCCCATCCGACGGACGGCGTACTCACTCAAAGTGCCCTCCACAAAGCACCTCAAGTAGGGATCGAGATACCTCTGAAAAATATTCAACACCGCCGGGATTTGAACCCGCGCCCTCAGGGTGGGAAGCCAGTACGTTAGCCCCCGCACCATCTCGATCCCCCTTTTCCTTCAGTGTCATAGTTAAACTCGTTTGTTCTGAACCTTTCTAAGCCTCGCTTGTTCTCTCCGCACTTCAAGTGGTTCCCAGCCTAAATCCCCTTAGAGACCTGTCACACTTGTGTTTTTATCATAACAATTTTTAACGAATCTAGCGGATTTTCTCTGGACTTTATCTAATTCTTTTTGCCAAATTTTCTCCCACGGATCCCAAATACTTGCGGCATATTCCAAATGAGGTCTAGCTAGAGCAAAATAACACCTCTCTTTAAATTTTTCATTACATTTCCCCACCACCCGTTTTATGAAGCCAAGTTTCTTTAAAGCTGATCCGCATATTGTCCTGGTATGTTCTCCCCATGAAAGGCGTGGTGTTAGAACAACCCCCAAATATTTAACTTGAATTGCCGTAGTCCATACTGATCCCTCTATTTTGTAGTTTATATCCTGTTCCTCGCTTCCTTTATTCCAAAATTTCAAAACTGCACATTTATCTATATTAAGTGTTATTCCCCATTTATTGCACCATTCCGAGATATTGTCTAAGTCTCTAGAGAGTAGCTCGCGATCTAGTTGGCTTCTTATTTCCCTGTATATCACCGTGTCGTCAGCAAATAACCTTAGATTGCTACTAATGTGTGTGCTTAAGTCATTTATGTATATTAAGAACAGAAGAGGCCCTATTACACTTCCCTGGGGGACGCCCGAAGTTACATCTCTCTCCGTTGAGCACAACCCATCTATGACTAATATTTGTTTGCGGTTTGACAAGAAGTCTCTAATCCAATTAATTATTTTCTCATTGATCCCATAGTATTTAAGTTTATGTAACAATTTATTGTGTGGGACTTTGTCGAAAGCTTTTTTGAAATCCAGGAATACTACATCGGCTTGTGTTTTGTTTTCTCCCGATCTAAGTATATCGTGAATGAAGAGACCAAGTTGTGTTTCGCAAGATCTGCTTTTCCTAAATCCTTGCTGGTTGTGGATTAGTATTTTCCTACTATCAAGAAATCTCATAATGTTAGTGACAATAATGTGTTCCAATATTTTACAAGAGATCGATGTTAAAGGAATGGGTCGGTAATTGGTTGGTTTATCCCTATCGCCGCCTTTCTAGATGGGAGTTATATGGGCTAGCTTCCAGTCGCGAGGCACTGAGCCTTCTATCGATTTTAGAAAAACAATATGTAAAAATGGGGCAATGTCTTCAGCTAACTCCTTTAATATTCTAGCAGGTATTTCTTCCGGACCAGGTGCCTTGTGTGCTTTGATACTACGGAGCAGATGTACTATTCCCTGCTTGGTCAGTGTAAGATCGCTCATGTGTTCCCCGGGTGGGTGTGGAGGATCGTTTGGTGGGTTTGTTTTTGTTGTAGACGCTCTGGAAAAAATGGTTTAAAATATTTGCCTTTTTCACGCTATCTGTAATGATTTCTCCATTTTCCGTCTTCAAAGAGTGAACAGTGGGACGTTTACCCTGTATTTCCCTAACATAGGACCAGAATAACTTTGGATTTTCCTCAAGATATTCGCTTAGCATTTTAGATTTAAAAGAGTGTAGTGCTGTGCGCATAATACTTTTCGTCTTACTACGACATTCTTTTAGTAGCTGTTTGGTTGTATTCACATAACTTATATCGTCACTTTTTAAACTCTTTTTGAAATTTGACTGTAGCTTTCTTTGCCTTCTTAATGCCGATCTGACTTCCCCGTTGTACCATCTAGGTTCCTTACTGTCGCATTTGAGTTTGGACGGGATGTACGTCTTCATTCCTTCGCGTAAAATATTTAAGAAATAATTCCAAGTGTTCTCTGTATTTGTTGTCAGTGTTTTTGTCTTGTATTCTGGTATTTTTATGTGTAAATATTCTCTTAGTCCGTTAAAATTTGCCTTGTTGTATAGGTATATTTTACGCTTTTCTTTGTTTATTTTGACCAACTTAGTTTTTAACTCTACAAGAATAGCCTTATGGTCACTGATTCCGCGTTATTATTTCAATGTTATTAATGATTTCGGGCTTAGATGCCGCAAAGATGTCTAGTATGCTTTGGCCCCGTGTTTGTGATTTAACAATTTGTTCTAAGGAGTGTTTTGTGAATATATGAAGGAGTTCTTGGCATGAGTCTCTGTTTATCGCAGATTTTCCTACGCAGTAGTGTTCCCAGTCAATTGACGGTAGATTTGTGTCACCAGCGATTATAGTAATACTGTTGCTATGTTTGCTGCTGAGAGTGGATATTTGTTCGTCGAGCTTGTGTAGGACATCTGTGTTAGAATCTGGGGCTCTATAAAATGACCACACGAATAGGCTTCTGCCGTTGTAGTCCTTAATGTTGCACCAAACGCTTTCTATGTCATCTACGTCGCATTCATATCGTTGGCTACTAAGATGTGACTTTACTGCAATGAATACTCCCCCACCCAACCTATTTGGTCTGTCCCTTCTGTAAATTGTGAATCCGTTTGGAAAAACCTCATTGTTTGCTATATCTCCGAGCCAACTTTCCGTTCCAACTACTATGTCTGCGTTTGTACTGACAAAAATGTGTTCAATATCCGATATTTTGTTTCTAATGCTACGGCAGTTTAATGTTATAATTTTAATATGGCTAATAACTTCTTGTTTTTCGGTTTTATGTACGCTAAAAAAACTGTTTTGAGACGATTCGTGGTGAACAGAGACAAAAGAATTACATTCACTTGCATTGCTATCTGTTATGTATGTAGAGGCACCAATTTTATTTAATTTACGTGGGTTATATGTTGTTTTAACGCAAGTGTTTGTTTGTTCAATTTTTTTGGGGATATGAGAGGCATTACCTGAACTGAATTGACAAAAAGCGCTGGATTCTACTTTATTTTTCCCAATATATGACCTACGCCCTTGCCTACCAGCTATGCTAAACCCTCGACACGTGTTCGTGTAACCTACGCGCTACCAACTGCGATGCCTCGGCAGTATAATGGACCCCGGAGCGATTAAGGGGTACCCGACACGATGAGAGGACGGGCCTCAGATTAACGAAGTCCGCTCCGATTCCCCGTCAAAATCCCAGCAATCTCTGATTTAAACCCTCAATGCGGCTCCAAACGAGCCTTCCGCGGTCTACTCGCGGCACAATACTACATATACTTAATTTAATTGGGACCTTCAACTCTGCCTCGACTCGTTTCACCTCCGAGTGCATCTCCTTAAAGGAGCGCAAGATCTCTTCAGATCCACGTTCCGAGGCGTCGTTTGTCCCGACATTAGCCACAATGCGTAGCTTGGAGCAGCCCGTATTACTGACGGCCGCCTTCACCGCCAGCGTCGCCTGGGGTACCCCGCCGCCTGGTATACACCAGGACGACAAGAATCCAACACCTCCCTCCTGTTGGACTCTGCGGCGCAGCGGATTCATTATACACCGGACATTTGAACTACCTAATATAACGGTTCCCTCCCTCCCCGACCGCTGATGCCTTACCCTAGGCAGTGCCCTCGGAGTAGGGGTAGGGGCTGCAGGTACGGTGGTGCTGTCATCCGACAGCACCTGGTACCTGTTGGAGACGGGGATGGTATCTGCCTCCGCAGAGTCCAATCCTCGCCGCAGCGTTACCTTCCCCTTGCCCCGAGAGACGACCCTCCAATCGTCCGACCTACGGACGTGAGACACTCCCTCGTTGAGAGATGGGACACGGGGTAGGTCTCTAATCGCCCAGCCACGTGTTGCATTCGGACGAATCCGTGCACCCCTATGGGTGTGGCGGGTTTTCGTATTCCCACCCTGAGCACCATCTCTCCTGAGGGGAGCCCTCCGGCCGGCGATCTCCGATCGAAGCTCCCGCACCATTCTCTCCAGCATGATGATACGGGCCCTTAAAGCCGCGCATTCGCCAGTGCCTTCGAGCATGGCAACAGGGGACCTGGATGAAGCCATCCTAATTTAACTACCGAGTTCCCAACAAAAGCTAACCTGTATACCTTATGGTAAAATTTCTAAAAGGGGTTAGCTAAATTTAGCTCAAACAATAAGTTACGATTTGGAATTGAATATGAAACCTAAGTGGAAAAAACGATGCTTGAGTAAGGTCTGGTTTTCCGAGGACCAAAAAAAGATAGTAAGAAAAAGGAAAGCACTCACCGGTCACCAATCAGAGTCGAAGGACAAAAACCACCACAATCCACTAAATAAATTACTACTACCACACACTACGGTTAACAAACCATACACAAAACGAAAACTATATAAACGAAGCAACGTATACGTTGACACTACACTGCACTTCACTAAAACCAAAGGCACCAAGAATCAAGCTGGCAGGCAGGTAGTCTCTGGTGGGTCAAACCGGTTACCAGGAGCGCTCAGTAGGCAGGTCCGCTCAGGTTGAGGGCCAGAGAGAGAAACCTCTCGTCTGGGGGTAGAGTGTTTTGTGGTGCATGTTCATGTGGTAGTGATGTTTCACATTCTTGCTTGTTGTGTCCTGGCTTCCGTGTTGTAGGATGGCTTTCGTGCTGCATCCTGGGGTGCAGTTTTTAGTTGTTTTGCGGTAAATGTATTTGCATGAGTATTGGATGAAGGGATTTTTGCATGAGTGTGTGCGCTGCTGTGGGTGTAATTTTCCGTGTTGTTTTTTTGCATGTGGAATTTTTCCTTTTTTCGGTTGGTGACCTAACACCCCCCGCCACATGCCCTTGCGGCGGTTTGCGGGGTATTATGTAGATGTAGATGTAGCCTTTACCTTTTTCAGAATAGGAACTAACACTGATCTCACAAAGTCTTCTGGCCAGATTCCATCCTCATAGCTACTATGAATCAGTCTATTTTAGTAGTTCCGCAGGAATGCTGTCTACCCCCACTGCCTTATTTGATTGCATCTCCATTGAAGCCCTATCTATCTCATCGCTGAATATGCTTGAACCAAAGCTATCTTCCTGTAGATCACAGGTCAACAAACTTAAGCATAGAAGGTTCTTTACCATACAGTTCTTCTCTATATTCCTTCCATTTCTCTTGGATCTTTTCTGTTTCAACTATTATGTTACTCGAATGACCTCTGACTGTTAACACAGAAATTCCTTTCTTACTTCCCAATAGTGATTTAACCTCGCTGTATAGCGCACCAATTTCACCCTCCCTCTGTAGGCTTTTCATATTCTCACACTGCATCTTCCTCTATTCTTCTTTTGCTTTATTTGTTACCCATCTCATTTTATTATTTAACTCTTTGTTCTTCCTTCTGCTTATATCTGTATTTACATCCTTCCATTTTCTCCACTCATCTATCTTTCCAATCATTTAATCCGTCATCCATGATTTTCTTGTTATCTTCTCATTAACAGTTCCTGTAGTTTCTTTTGTGGTTTTCGATACCATTTTTGATATATTTCTATATTTACTTGATATTACTCCGCTCTTTTCCCTCATTCATGATTTTCTCTGCAGCCTGCTGATACATCTTCCTTGTCAATTCATTTAATTCTTCTACATTCCATTTCCTAATCCGCCACCCCTCCCTTATCTTATTGAATCGGACACTGCACTTTATAATTACTAAATTGTGATCAGAGTCCACATCTGCTCCTGGGAAGCTGTGCGAATTGATCATACTATCCTTTGATCTGTGCCTAACCATTGCACACGGTGTGGTTAAAAGAGAAATACTGATTTCATAATTTGTTTATTTCGACAGGTACAGCTTAATCGAACTTGTCGTATTCAAAGTACATGCCTTGAGTGAGGACAAACATTTGCCAACGTTTCTTCCCACCCTCGAACCCTGCTTCGTAAGTACCTTAGGGATCCTCTCCAGGGCCACCGTACAATTAATTTTAATGTCTGCAACAGAGTCGAATCGGTGCCCTTTCAAGGTTGATTTTAACTTTGGAAACAAAAGAAAGTCTGATGGAGCCACATCTGGAGAGTAGGGTGGCTGCGGGATCACGGAAGTTCCGGTTCTGGCGAAAAACTCTGTCACGATCAGTGCCGTGTGGCCCGGCACGTTATCGTGGCGGAAACGCCATACATTGTTTCTCCGGCCTCTTTCGGCTCACTGCAACCCACAGCCTCTTCATAACCTTAAAGTAGGCATCTTTTTTGACGGTTTGACCTTGAGGGACGTATTCGTAATGAATCAGCCCTTGCCAATAGAAGAAACACACCAGCATGACCTTCCCTTTGGACCGGGATATGCGAGCTTTCTTTGGTCGCGGAGAAAGAGGACCTTTTCTCTGAGAAGACTGGGCCTTTGTCTCAACATCATAATCGTAAACCCAGGTTTCGTCACCGGTTACGATGGTTCTAAGAAACTCTGGGTCGGCATTGGCTCTGATCCAGGAGTTCCTGGCAAATGTCCACACGTTTTGTCTCTGTTCATCAGTCAGCACCCGCGGGGCAAATTTTTATGAGACGCACGTCATGCTCAAAATGTCCATCAAAATTGTCTGACAGGATCCAAAACTAATGTTCACTTCCTCGGCTATCTCCCTAACAGTTAAACGACAATTTACCCACACCAAATCGTTCACCAATTTGATATGTTTGGGGTCTGTCAAAGTGGAAGGTCGCTTAGATCTAAAATATCTATATTTCCACTACCCATCTCTGGCTTTATATTCTCTAATTTTCCTATCCCCAGCATTGTCCTAACATTCCAGGTCCTAACATTCTAACTAATGTGGCCTTCTTCTTCTGCGTCTTCTGTCCTGCTGCTGTCGGTTTTCCCAAGGGTTTTGTGGGTTGACGACCGCGGAAGCCTTGCCTCTCCTGCTGCCGGGCTTAACACATGGTCGACTGGGCCAAGTCCCATAGTTGTCAGGACTCATATTCTCTGTAGTGTCTATCATTTTGTTCTTGGGAATGATAATTGAGGTGGTTTCCCGTTGCCTTCCTCAATAGTGTTTTTAACGTGACACCATCACTTATTGGCCGCCCCACTGGGGTCAGACGCCATTGCAGCCGCCTCACTGAGGAACAGACGCTGCGTGGAATACCTTTCGTCCGGCTCCAAATATTCGACCTATCTGGTGTGGGTGACCTTACCAGGAACAATCATCATTACTCCCGCCAGCACAGCTCTAGGGGTCATCGGAAGGCACAAGCCCTTCCACCACGCCAAGGTTGTAGTCCGGGGAGGGGATATCAGATATATTCAAGTGGTCAACCAAATCAATCATGTACTGCTCCTGAAGGCATGCATGCATCTTCAAAATATAGATGAAGATCCCATCGAGCATAGAAGCAATCCCATGGAGAAAGACGAAAGGTGGATAAAGTAGGGTGATCTGAATTTGTTGGTCAATATCAAGAGAAATCGGGGAGGAGAGTGCAAGGAAGAGGTAAGGATTTTAACAAGGTTGATTCAGTGGAGAAAATATTAACTGAAATTGAGAATACAGCAAAAAAGATTAAAAAGAGACTTTCAGAGGGTGATAGCTCATTGTTAATCACAAAACATTTTCTTTGTTCTCCCATCTATTCATTTTATATTTTCGATCCCCACCCATTGTCCAAAATCCTCTAAATCTCAGCAAATCAACTCGCTTCAATTAGCAGGTTTCAATAAATGTACAGAACCATGCTACAAATAAGTTTGGATAACACTTTCTCAATATCCCTGCCATTAATCCCCTCACTGCAAAATATTTTCTCCCGAATTTGCTTAAATTTGGCAAGCTATCCTAGCTAAATTTTAATCGACTTTTAAGCAAAACTAGGAGGATTAAATGTTAAACAAGATACACTTGAGGAAGGGCTGCTATTTTTTATAAAATTTAATGGTAAATTTTTTTTAGCTGAAAACTGTTTTCCTGAAACTCTGGTATAATCGTGCATGAAAAATTATGGGAATTTAAAGCAAATTACTACTGTATTACTTATTGAAAACAACAAAAAATATAAAAATGAGTTCTCTTAATCGTACTATATGTTTGAATTGGTGGAAAAACTTCAAAAAGGTTACATCAATGCTAATTACAATTTTCATCAACCATTAAAACAAATGGAAAATACTGCTCTAGCTCTTAATGGAGCCATTAATCCTAATTGACCCAATGTATGTTGATGAAAATGTTGCAAACATAAAGGGCATGCTTACAATGCATCCCAACCCTCTCTCAAAGATGTCAACCACCCAATCACAGCAATCGTATTTCACAAACAGCAACCACAATTTTACAAATTGAAATAAGACTAAAAAACACGGATGTCATTATTGCCAAACCCACCACTTGACAATTCAACATAGGTTGAGCATCACAGGTCCAGGCTCCTGTAGTCATCACCGTGAAAATCCTCCTCAATGACTGTCATCTCATTTCTGTTAACATAGATATTAAGCAATTCTGTTGGTGGAACTTCCATTTTGATGAATGTCAGCAAGTTATTTTAAACTCGCTGACAATCGTATTTTAATCCTAGTAAACTGGGCAAACTTAAGATATTTGGCTGATATTCAGCCAGTTCCACTTTGGCTGAAAATTCCTAGGTTTTGTAGTGTTCCTCATTATAAAAGTGAATTTGCCTGAAGCAATTACTCTGCCTATGTCCCTATAACTCTCTGGTCATCTTGGTTGACAGCTCAAGCTGACCAGGGGATTACAATTATTCTCATAAAAAAGGAATAAACGGGATGACATTTACCAAAGGTTACAAAAGTTTGTGGCTGGAATGCATCAGCTTTTACGTAGGGAGCAGTTTGCGGGGGAAGGTGGTCAAGATATTGCTGATGAGGGGGTTTGTAAGCTTGGGCTGGTGGTGGAGGAGGCTTACAATGGATTAGAAAATGCTACAAATGGAAGCCTTGATTGTTCTGCTTGTATTTTTAAATTATTAATCAAAACCAAATTGATCATAATCACTCAATAAAAATATTAGTCTCTCACATTGTAGTTCATTCATAAATAACAGCATGATACGTTGGTTTGGAAGACTTACATGAAAAATACAGGCGGGCACCCAAAAGTGGTAGGACGGATTTTCTCTGGCGCGAACGGAGCGGTGGAGGGGGGTCTGCCTGGCAGGGTAAGGTGGATGGGGCTCTTAGCAACTGACCGACATCAACCTCAGTCGCCTGCAAGCTGTCGTTGAGTAAGGATACCGTTTTTAGTGAAGCAAGTTTTTTGTCCGCGTCGAAAAACAAAATGAATCTGAATTTAGAGCAAAGTTATTCCGTGAAGTTTTGTGTGAAACTCGGGAAGACGGCAAGTGAGACCCTCGATATGATCAAGCAGGCTTATGGGGACATGGCTTAAGCCGTTCCACAGTATTTGAGTGGCACAAGTTGTTTAAAGAGGGTAGGGAGCTCGTTGAAGACGACCATCGCTCCGGATGGCCGTCTTGTATATGTCTTGTATATATATATATATATGTGTATATGTTTATATATATGTATATATATATGTATATATATATATTATATATATATATATA